>NC_054705.1:45720731-45738758 GCF_016097555.1 Gigantopelta aegis | reverse complement strand
TTGTGTTACTAAGCTGGAAGCTTAAAGCAATGCGATAATTAAATTAATTCCGCCGCCTCCAGCAGCCACAGTTCGTGGATCTTCTTCATCTATTATTCATTCAGATTCTATTGAAACTATCGGGATGTGTCGACACTTATACAGTCTGTTTGCTATAACAATAGTATAAAAGTTCCCTTGCTGCTAATCGAAAATAGTAGCCCATGAAGTGGAAGGAACATTGGTTAAAGGGACATTCCTGAGTTTGCTGCAATTTTTTAGATGTTGTCGACTAACAGAAACTTTTTAACGATTGTAATTACATATCAGACATATTTTTATGCAGAAAATATTAGTAGCTGTATATTAAACGTGTTTCTGATCGTTCTAATATTTGTAAAATTTCATTTTATTTTATTTTATTTTATTATTATTTTGTTTTTGTACATACGAAATTATTTGAAGACAGGTTAAATTTCATTTTATTTCCTAAAATATATTTTTTCATACGTACGAAATTATTTGAAGACGAAATCCAGTTTGGGCTTTTTGCAAATATTAAGACGACCAGAAACACATTGAATATACAGACACGGATATTCTAAACAAGAAAATATATTTAATATCCAAGTTTAATCGAAGAAATATATTATTAGTCGGAAACATCTTACAATGCAGCAAACTCAGGAATGTCCCTTTCAGGACCACACATATATTGAAAACGGAAACCCGCTGTCGCCACTTCATGGGCTATTCTTTTCAATTAGCAGCAAAGAATCTTTTATATGCACCATCCCACAGACAGGATAGTACATACCACGGCCTTTGTTACACCAGTTATGGAGCACTGGCTGGAACGAGAAATAGCCCAATGGGTCCACCGGCGGGGATCGACCCTAGACCGACCGCATATCACGCGAACGCTTTACCACTAGGCTACGCCCCCCCCCCCCCCCCCCCAATGAAGTGACAACAGCGGGTTTCATCTCTCAATGACTGTGTGTCCTTCCACATGTCCGACGCCATATAACCGTAAATAAAATGTGTTGAGTGCGTCGTTAAATAAAACATTTCCTTCGTTTTGTTGTTTTTGTTTTCGGTAGTGGTAGCCATATGTGACCATGTACTCTTGAGACCCGAGTCGGTTAATAAATTTCGACCGGAGTCGCCAGAGTCTAGGCTTGCTGTATCACAGTGTCGACATTTCCACCGCCGAGGACATAATCAGTCTAGGCTTGCTGTGTCCCAGTGTCGACATTTCCACCGCCGAGGACATAATCAGTCTAGGCTTGCTGTGTCACAGTGTCGACATTTCAACCGCCGAGGACATAATCAGTCTAGGCTTGCTGTGTCCCAGTGTCGACATTTCCACCGCCGAGGACATAATCAGTCTAGGCTTGCTGTGTCCCAGTGTCGACATTTCCACCGCCGAGGACATAATCAGTCTAGGCTTGCTGTGTCCCAGTGTCGACATTTCCACCGCCGAGGGCATAAACAGTCCAGGCTTGCTGTGTCCCAGCGTCGACATTTCCACCGCCGAGGGCATAAACAGTCCAGGCTTGCTGTGTCACAGCGTCGACATTTCCACCGCCGAGGGCATAAGCAGTCCAGGCTTGCTGTGTCCCAGTGTCCGGCATTTCCACCACCGAGGGCATAAGCAGTCCAGGCTTGCTGTGTCCCAGTGTCCGGCATTTCCACCGCCGAGGGCATAAGCAGTCTAGGCTTGCCGTATCCCAGTGTCCGGCATTTCCACCGCCGAGGGCATAAGCAGTCTAGGCTTGCTGTGTCCCAATGTCGATATTTCCACCGCCGAGGGCATAAGCGTACGAGGCAGGTGGCGGGCAACAACAATCACCCTCCCCCACCCACCACCCCCCACCCCCCAGTGCTGGAGCACATTCTCACGTTCGGGCAGAACGGTAGATATATTCGGGAAACATATGTTGACCTGGAACATTATTGACCTAGTTTTTCCATCAATTCTACCCACAATATTAGTGATCCATGTAAACGGAAGGAAGGAACTGTTTTATTTAACGATGCACTCAACACATTTTATTTACGGTTATATGGCGTCAGACATATGGTTAAGGACCACACAGATGTTGAAAGAGAAACACGCTGTTGCCACTTCATGGGCTACTCTTTTCGATTAGCAGCAAGGGATCTTTTATATGCGCCATCCCATAGACAGGATAGCACATACCACGGCCTTTGATGTACCAATCGTGGTGCTCTGGCTGGAGCGAGAAATAGCGCAATGAGCCCACTCACGAGGATCGATCCCAAACCGACCGCGCATCAAGCGAGCGCTGTACCACTGGGCTACGTCTCGCCTCTTGATCCATGTAAAAATGCATAGTGGTTCGTTTGCAACTGGAGCAGGATTCATCTCAGTCGACCGAGTGCTCCCCGAGTAACCCGTGTACTCGGACTGTCGAGGGCTAGACGGACATTTGGAAGGGCTGGATATCTGTCCAAATCTCCGTCTAGCTGTCTACAGTTAGAGTACTCGGGCTACTGCCTGAGGTGCTTGCGTCGCAGGATCGAAACCCCTCTATGGATTCATTCAAATGATTGTTTTTTTCTCTCGTTCCTACTAGTGCACCACAACTGGTCAAAGGGCATGGTGTGTGTTTTCCGGTCTGTGGGAAAATGCATATAAAAGATCCCTTGCTGCATTTCGGAAAACTATTGCGGGTTTCCTCTGATGACTATGTGTTTGAATTACCAAACGTTTGACATCCAATAGCCGATGATTAATTAATCAATGTGCTCTAGTGGTGTAGTTACAGAAAACAAACTAATTTTAAAGTTTTAAAAATGTTTTAACACCATTAGAGCACATTGATTTATTAATCATCGGCTACTGGATGTCAAACTATTCTGAATCAAACATATTATTGGTAGTAAACTTTAAGGCAGAGATGAATTTTACTGGTAAAATGCAAAAAAAATCATTTTTGGTATCAAAATTTTACGGAGGAGCGTAACCCCCGAACACCCTAGAAACTTTGCTTTGCGCCCTTGATCTCAGCCAGCTTACATCTTTAACAAGGGGACAGTACTATACTGAAACGTGTTTCTGCTGTGTTGGACAGAGTTCTCTCCCCTTGATATCGGTTTCATTATCGGCCAAAGATTTTGTTTGAACAGAAAACGGCCATGATTTTCCTAAATATATTTAACACTATGCAGAGAAAAAATCTTTTGCTTCCGAGCTTTAAAGGGACGGTATATAGCAAAGTGGTAGAGAGAGAGAGAGAGAGAGAGAGAGAGAGAGAGAGAGAGAGAGAGAGAGAGAGAGAGAGAGAGAGAGAGAGAGAGAGAGAGAGAGAGGGAGGGAGGGGCAGGTACAAAGACAGACATAGAGACAGGCAGGCAGGCAGACATAGAGACAGCAGGCAGGCATACAAAGACAGACAGGGATGCAGCAGGCAGGCAGACATAGAGACAGAAGGACAGACAAAGGCAGGCAGACAGACAAACATAGAGGCACAGACAGACAGACATAGAGGCACAGACAGACAGAGACAGACAGACAAAGAGAGATACATAGAGGCAGACAGACAGAGTCAGTCAGTCAGGCAGACAGACAGACATAGAGGCAGACAGACAAAGAGACAGACATAGAGGCAGACAGACAGGAAGATATACAGGCAGACACAGAGGCAGCAGGCAGGAAGACATGAGGCAGAAAGACAGACATAGAGACAGACAGGCAAACAAACAGAGACAGACAGACAGACAACGAGGCAGACAAAGAGACATACATAGAGGCAGACAGACAGACATAGAGACAGACAGACAAAGAGACAGACATAGAGGCAGGCAGACACATGCAGACAGACAGACATAGAGGCAGACAACAGACAAAGAGGCAGACAGACACAGGCAGACATAGAGGCAGGCAGACAGACAGGCGCAGACATGCAGGCAGACATAGAGACAGACATAGAGGCAGGCAGACATAGGGGCAGACAGACAAAGAGACAGACATAGAGACAGGCAGACATAGGGGCAGACAAACAGACATAGAGGCAGACAGACAGACAGACAGACAGATAGGCAGACAGATAGGTTGACAGATAGACAGACAGACAGACAGAGATAGCTATAGTGATAGACAGAGATAGAGAGACGGGCAGACGGACACAGAGAGACAGACATACACACAGAGAGATAGACAGAAGAGAGTGGGGGGGGGGGGCAGAGAGAAACCAGCCAGCAAGACATAAGGGGATAGAAAGAAAGAAAGGCGCACGATGTCGTGCACAATTATATCACTAATCCATGAGACCCCAGTATTATTTGAACTGGGGCGTTGGACCAAGGTGTGAGAAAATAAAATAACAACAAAAAACCCTAAAAGCAAAAATAAGGTTTTTAATTTCAGATTATTTATATACATTGTATACATTCAGGTAACAAAGTAATTAAAGGTATTCGGATCCAATGTGTCTGATCCTAATTATACCAGGACATCGTTTGTCGTAGTCAAACTGGATTCTACCTGCAGTCATTTCGTGATTAAAATGAAGCGTGAGTTTCTATAAACAATACAAACACTTTAGATATCAGAGGCGGATCCAGGTGTGGGGACCAGGGGACTTGCCACTCCCACCCCCATAAATATATTCAAATGTCTCTTATATTCTTTAAAATGTCATTCGGTAGCCAATTCACGGCTTGGTCAAGGTGCCCTTTTCTCCTCTGTCTCCCTACCCCTACCCCATCCCCCAAAAAATCTTCTGGATCTGGCCCTGGAAATACACTGATAATAACTTTTAGAAAAAGAAAATGTATTTGATATGTAATTTTATTGTTTAAAAAGGCTTTATTACCTGAAAACAAAAGAAGGGGGGGGGGAACACGCAGTGGCGGCGCACTCGGGAAAGTGTTTTTAAGGTTTAGCGGTCTTATTTATTATGACAGTTTCACTGTGAATAATGTATGTATTAACAAGGAGACGTATAATGACTGTTCTGTATACTAGTATCGATGGGTCGGTATATACACACATATGACAGCGAGAAAGAGAGTTAGTATCCAACTAATCTATTACGACATCAATGAGTTATTTCAGTGTTCTGTGTTCTGTGCTATGCTTTACTGGTGACATGTTCCAAGCCGCACCGTACGTATAAAACTCTAAATTCTCTCTGATACTTTAAAGAGACAAATCCTAGTTTTTAAACACCATGACGAGCCGTTTTGAATACTTGAAGTAAAACATTGCTTAGATTTTATTGTTTAGATTATCAATTTCTAGATTTTATTTTTTAGATTATCCATTTCTAGATTTTATTGTTTAGATTATCCATTTCCGTACATCTGAAATGTGTCTGGTCATCTTGGTGTTTGTAATACCACAAAATACATTTCTCATATATTTTTAAAGTGCGTGTACCTTCGAGGAGTAATGGTTATGGCGACGAGTTCTGGTCTCCATTTTAAGGGTATTTCCCCGTTTCAAGGTCACAAACTGTTATTTCACTGTGTTGTAACTTTATCCAAATAATTAACTAAACTTACAATGTCTATTTTTTCAAGGGTTTATACTAGGGTCTACGGCTTTAACATGGCTACGCTATACAAATTGCATGCGTGTTTTGTTTAACGATACCACCAGAGCACATTGGTTTATTAATAATTTGGTAATTCTGACATATAGTCTTAGAGAAGAAACCCGCTAATTTGTTTCATTAGTAGCAAGATATCTTTTAAATGCACCATCCCACACACACACGTCAGTACATACCACGACCTTTGATATACCAGTCGCGGTGTACGAGCTGGAACGACAAAATAGCCCAATAAGCTCACCGACGGGAATCGACGGGAAATTGTATATGCACGGGCAGAGAACACCGGTTCTTTATGTTGAAAAGTTCATTATTTACAGACCGTTAAATGTATGTGTTACTTATACAGTTGTCGAAAACTTAGTATCTTGTTTTAAAACAATTCTGTTATACAAAATGTTACAATCTGCTACAAACATAAGAACATTCAACAGGTTAATTTATCAATATAATTATATGAATAACTAATACGAAAATATGACATTTCAAAACTACTAAATAAAACTACTATTTTTATTTATTTATTTATCATTATTATAAAAATTTGTTTGAGTCTTTTATAAGGAACTTCACGGTAAACGACAATAAAAATCTTTACCAAGTCTTTAATCGACGCCGACTAAGTGACGGAAATGGTTTATTTAACCACGCACTCAATACATTATATATATATTATTAATTCTGTTTTTGGGTGGGGTTTTTTAAAATGGGAACATAGTAGCAGACCACTGCGTCAGAGCTACGAAGGATCCGTCCGACCCTGACCGTCTGCGAAAGTTGTCATAAAATATTTCTTTGATGTTCGCCGATCTGCGTCGGTCTGCGTTTATTACCGATTTTATGGAAAGCAGGCTAAAATAAGAATTAGGTCAAAGTAACAGGTTTTTGTTCTGTATTGTTCCATTATGATATATAATATACAAAATGATGAGAACAAGTTGGCATATACATATAGGGGTTATCAGCGCCAAGGGAGGAAGGGTGGGGGCGGGTTTTGTATAGTTTATATATTTATATATATATATATTTATATATATATATATATATATATATATATATATATATATATATATATATATATATATATATATATTTGCAATGGTCAAAATTTGTATCTATAAACTATAGATCGAGCCATTAGTCATTAGCCATTATGTAAAGTTGTCCTAAATATTGTGGAGGTCGCCGCCGCCCCCACCCCCACTTCCTTGAGTCTCCTCCACCCCACCCCACCCCATCGTGTAGAGATATATGCACACCATGGATCTCAGTCCTTCTGTTGACCGATGGTTCTCATAAGACAGCAAGCGAAGATGATTCCAAAGATCTGGAAAAAAAAGTAAAAATGATGAAGGTTGTGGTAATGATTGTGATGGTGGTGATGATGTTGATGACAATGGTGGCGATGATGGTTGTTATGATGTTGATGATGGTGGTGGTGATGATGATGATGTTGATGATGGTGGTGGTGGTGATGATGATGATGATGTTAATGATGGTGGTGGTGATGATGATGATGATGTTGATGATGGTGGTGGTGGTGATGATGATGATGTTGATGACAATGGTGGCGATGATGGTTGTTATGATGTTGATGATGGTGGTGGTGATGATGATGATGTTGATGATGGTGGTGGTGATGATGATGATGTTGATGATGATGATGATGCTGATGTTGATGATGGTGGTGGTGGTGATGATGATGATGATGATGTTGATGATGATGATGTTGATGATGATGTTGATGATGATGTTGATGATTGTCATAGTCCTTACTGACACTGAATGTTTCCTTACCATCTTATTACACCAAACACGAATTGAACGCATTTCAAGTGTCAGATACATACACATCTCTACCCCAGCTAAGATCTGTCTAATATAACGACACCACTAGAGCACATTAACTGATCATCAGCTGTATACCAGTGGTAAACATTTGACAATCCTGACACATAGATAGAAAAACTATTACATTTTTCCATTATCAATTACAGATCCTCTTAATAAATTTACCTTCTCAAAGACAGGACATTTATTATGTTTAACGACACCACTAGAGCACGTTGATTAAGTAATCATCGGCTACTGGATGTCAAACATTTAGTAATTCTGACTCGTAGTCATCAGAGGAAACCCGCTACATTTCTCCTAATGCAGCAAGGGATCTTTTATATGCACTTCCCACAGACAGGAATTGACATACTACGGCCTTTGACCAGTTGTGGTGTACCGGTTGGAACGAGAAATACCTAGTCAGTTGAATGGATCCACCAAGGTGGTTTGACCTTGCAACGCAAACACCTCAAGCGAGCACTCAACCCAGTGAACTAAATTCCGCCCTTACTCTTACCTAAAGAGCGACAATGGCTTTTTAGTATATATAAGTGAAACGTTTAACTGCTGGGGCCTAATTCACAAAGGTCTCTTAGGCTCTGCTACCGGCCTCGGTGGCGTCGTGGTTAGGCCATCAGTCTACAGGCTGGTAGGTACTGGGTTCGGATCCTAGTCGAGGCATGGGATTTTTAATCCAGGTACCGACTCCAAACCCTGAGTGAGTGCTCCGCAAGGCTCAATAGGTAGGTGTAAACCACTTGCACCGACCAGTGATCCATAACTGGTTCAACAAAAGCCATGGTTTGTGCTATTCTGACTGTGAGAAGCGCAAATAAAAGATCCCTTGCTGCTAATCGGAAAGAGTAGCCCATGTAGTGGCGACAGCGGGTTTCCTCTCAAAATCTGTGTGGTCCTTAACCATATGTCTGACGCCATATAACCGTAAATAAAATGTGTTGAGTGCGTCTTTAAATAAAACATTTCTTTCTTTCTTAGGCTCTGCTAGACAACAAAGCATCCTCTTTGCAAGTCTTTCAGCATTGCACTGCGAGATCGCAAATTTACGAGAGTTTAGTGAATTAGACCCAGAGCTGGTCTTACTTATCGCCAGAGCGACAAAAACTTTGCAGTATAAATATATGTTCTAATGACATGTGTTGTCTACTGTCCTGCTTACCGTAAGAGCGACAAAGGCTTTGCAGTATAAATATATGCTCTAATGATATGTGTTGTCTACTGTCCTGCTTACCTTAAGAGCGACAAAGGCTTTGCAGTATAAATATATGCTCTAATGATATGTGTTATCTACTGTCCTGCCTACCGTAAGAGCGACAAAGGCTTTGCTGTATAAATATATGCTCTAATGATATGTGTTGTCTACTGTCCTGCTTACCGTAAGAGCGACAAAGGCTTTGCTGTATAAATATATGCTCTAATGATATGTGTTATCTACTGTCCTGCTTACCGTAAGAGCGACAAAGGCTTTGCTGTATAAATATATGCTCTAATGATATGTGTTGTCTACTGTCCTGCTTACCGTAAGAGTGACAAAGGCTTTGCTGTATAAATATATGCTCTAATGACATGTGTTGTCTACTGTCCTGCTTACCGTAAGAGTGACAAAGGCTTTGCTGTATAAATATATGCTCTAATGATATGTGTTGTCTACTGTCCTGCTTACCGTAAGAGTGACAAAGGCTTTGCTGTATAAATATATGCTCTAATGACATGTGTTGTCTACTGTCCTGCTTACCGTAAGAGTGACAAAGGCTTTGCTGTATAAATATATGCTCTAATGACATGTGTTGTCTACTGTCCTGCTTACCGTAAGAGTGACAAAGGCTTTGCTGTATAAATATATGCTCTAATGATATGTGTTGTCTACTGTCCTGCTTACCGTAAGAGTGACAAAGGCTTTGCTGTATAAATATATGCTCTAATGACATGTGTTGTCTACTGTCCTGCTTACCGTAAGAGTGACAAGGCTTTGCTGTATAAATATATGCTCTAATGATATGTGTTGTCTACTGTCCTGCTTACCGTAAGAGTGACAAAGGCTTTGCTGTATAAATATATGCTCTAATGACATGTGTTGTCTACTGTCCTGCTTACCGTAAGAGTGACAAAGGCTTTGCTGTATAAATATATGCTCTAATGATATGTGTTGTCTACTGTCCTGCTTACCGTAAGAGCGACAAAGGCTTTGCAGTATAAATATATGCTCTAATGATATGTGTTGTCTACTGTCCTGCTTACCGTAAGAGCGACAAAGGCTTTGCAGTATAAATATATGCTCTAATGATATGTGTTATCTACTGTCCTGCTTACCTTAAGAGCGACAAAGGCTTTGCAGTATAAATATATGCTCTAATGACATGTGTTGTCTACTGTCCTGCCTACCGTAAGAGCGACAAAGGCTTTGCTGTATAAATATATGCTCTAATGATATGTGTTATCTACTGTCCTGCCTACCGTAAGAGCGACAAAGGCTTTGCTGTATAAATATATGCTCTAATGATATGTGTTGTCTACTGTCCTGCCTACCGTAAGAGCGACAAAGGCTTTGCTGTATAAATATATGCTCTAATGACATGTGTTATCTACTGTCCTGCCTACCGTAAGAGCGACAAAGGCTTTGCAGTATAAATATATGCTCTAATGATATGTGTTGTCTACTGTCCTGCCTACCATAAGAGCGACCAAGGCTTTGCAGTATAAATATATGCTCTAATGATATGTGTTATCTACTGTCCTGCTTACCTTAAGAGCGACAAAGGCTTTGCAGTATAAATATATGCTCTAATGATATGTGTTATCTACTGTCCTGCCTACCGTAAGAGCGACAAATGCTTTGCAGTATAAATATATGCTCTAATGATATGTGTTGTCTACTGTCCTGCCTACCATAAGAGCGACCAAGGCTTTGCAGTATAAATATATGCTCTAATGACATGTGTTATCTACTGTCCTGCCTACCGTAAGAGCGACCAAGGCTTTGCAGTATAAATATATGCTCTAATGATATGTGTTATCTACTGTCCTGCTTACCTTAAGAGCGACAAAGGCTTTGCAGTATAAATATATGCTCTAATGACATGTGTTGTCTACTGTCCTGTTTACCATAAGAGCGACAAAGGCTTTGCAGTATAAATATATGCTCTAATGACATGTGTTGTCTACTGTCCTGCTTACCTTAAGAGCGACAAAGGCTTTGCAGTATAAATATATGCTCTAATGACATGTGTTGTCTACTGTCCTGCTTACCTTAAGAGCGACAAAGGCTTTGCAGTATAAATATATGCTCTAATGATATGTGTTATCTACTGTCCTGCTTACCTTAAGAGCGACAAAGGCTTTGCAGTATAAATATATGCTCCAATGATATGTGTTATCTACTGTCCTGCCTACCTTAAGAGCGACAAAGGCTTTCCAGTATAAATATATGCTCTAATGACATGTGTTGTCTACTGTCCTGCTTACCTTAAGAGCGACAAAGGCTTTGCTGTATAAATATATGCTCTAATGACATGTGTTATCTACTGTCCTGCCTACCTTAAGAGCGACAAAGGCTTTGCAGTATAAATATATGCTCTAATGATATGTGTTGTCTACTGTCCTGCCTACCGTAAGAGCGACAAAGGCTTTGCAGTATAAATATATGCTCTAATGATATGTGTTATCTACTGTCCTGCTTACCTTAAGAGCGACAAAGGCTTTGCAGTATAAATATATGCTCTAATGACATGTATTGTCTACTGTCCTGCCTACCGTAAGAGCGACAAAGGCTTTGCAGTATAAATATATGCTCTAATGATATGTGTTATCTACTGTCCTGCCTACCGTAAGAGCGACAAAGGCTTTGCAGTATAAATATATGCTCTAATGACATGTATTGTCTACTGTCCTGCCTACCGTAAGAGCGACCAAGGCTTTGCAGTATAAATATATGCTCTAATGACATGTGTTGTCTACTGTCCTGCCTACCGTAAGAGTGACAAACGCTTTGCAGTATAAATATATGCTCTAATGACATGTGTTGTCTACTGTCCTGCCTACCGTAAGAGTGACAAACGCTTTGCAGTATAAATATATGCTCTAATGACATGTGTTGTCTACTGTCCTGCTTACCGTAAGAGCGACCAAGGCTTTGCAGTATAAATATATGCTCTAATGACATGTGTTGTCTACTGTCCTGCTTACCGTAAGAGCGACAAAGGCTTTGCAGTATAAATATATGCTCTAATGACATGTGTTGTCTACTGTCCTGCCTACCGTAAGAGCGACCAAGGCTTTGCAGTATAAATATATGCTCTAATGACATGTGTTGTCTACTGTCCTGCTTACCTTAAGAGCGGCAAAGGCTTTGCTGTATAAATATATGCTCTAATGACATGTGTTATCTACTGTCCTGCTTACCGTAAGAGCGACAAAGGCTTTGCAGTATAAATATATGCTCTAATGACATGTGTTATCTACTGTCCTGCTTACCGTAAGAGCGACAAAGGCTTTGCAGTATAAATATATGCTCTAATGACATGTGTTGTCTACTGTCCTGCTTACCGTAAGAGCGACAAAGGCTTTGCAGTATAAATATATGCTCTAATGACATGTGTTATCTACTGTCCTGCCTACCGTAAGAGCGACAAAGGCTTTGCAATATAAATATATGCTCTAATGACATGTGTTATCTACTGTCCTGCCTACCGTAAGAGCGACAAAGGCTTTGCAGTATAAATATATGCTCTAATGACATGTGTTATCTACTGTCCTGCTTACCTTGAGAGCGACAAAGGCTTTGCAGTATAAATATATGCTCTAATGACATGTGTTGTCTACTGTCCTGCTTACCGTAAGAGCGACAAAGGCTTTGCAGTATAAATATATGCTCTAATGACATGTGTTATCTACTGTCCTGCTTACCTTGAGAGCGACAAAGGCTTTGCAGTATAAATATATGCTCTAATGACATGTGTTGTCTACTGTCCTGCTTACCGTAAGAGCGACAAAGGCTTTGCACTATAAATATATGCTCTAATGACATGTATTGTCTACTGTCCTGCCTACCGTAAGAGCGACCAAGGCTTTGCAGTATAAATATATGCTCTAATGACATGTGTTGTCTACTGTCCTGCCTACCGTAAGAGCGACAAAGGCTTTGCAGTATAAATATATGCTCTAATGACATGTGTTGTCTACTGTCCTGCTTACCGTAAGAGCGACCAAGGCTTTGCAGTATAAATATATGCTCTAATGACATGTGTTGTCTACTGTCCTGCTTACCGTAAGAGTGACAAAGGCTTTGCAGTATAAATATATGCTCTAATGACATGTGTTGTCTACTGTCCTGCTTACCTTAAGAGCGACAAAGGCTTTGCTGTATAAATATATGCTCTAATGACATGTGTTATCTACTGTCCTGCTTACCGTAAGAGCGACAAAGGCTTTGAAGTATAAATATATGCTCTAATGACATGTGTTGTCTACTGTCCTGCCTACCGTATGAGCGACCAAGGCTTTGCTGTATAAATATATGCTCTAATGACATGTGTTATCTACTGTCCTGCTTACCTTAAGAGCGACCAAGGCTTTGCAGTATAAATATATGCTCTAATGACATGTGTTGTCTACTGTCCTGCTTACCTTAAGAGCGACCAAGGCTTTGCAGTATAAATATATGCTCTAATGATATGTGTTGTCTACTGTCCTGCTTACCTTAAGAGCGACAAAGGCTTTGCAGTATAAATATATGCTCTAATGACATGTGTTGTCTACTGTCCTGCCTACCGTAAGAGCGACCAATGCTTTGCAGTATAAATATATGCTCTAATGACATGTGTTGTCTACTGTCCTGCTTACCTTAAGAGCGACAAAGGCTTTGCAGTATAAATATATGCTCTAATGATATGTGTTATCTACTGTCCTGCCTACCGTAAGAGCGACCAAGGCTTTGCAGTATAAATATATGCTCTAATGACATGTGTTGTCTACTGTCCTGCTTACCTTAAGAGCGACAAAGGCTTTGCTGTATAAATATATGCTCTAATGATATGTCTTATCTACTGTCCTGCCTACCGTAAGAGCGACCAAGGCTTTGCAGTATAAATATATGCTCTAATGACATGTGTTGTCTACTGTCCTGCTTACCTTAAGAGCGACAAAGGCTTTGCTGTATAAATATATGCTCTAATGACATGTGTTATCTACTGTCCTGCCTACCATAAGAGCGACAAAGGCTTTGCAGTATAAATATATGCTCTAATGACATGTGTTGTCTACTGTCCTGCTTACCGTAAGAGCGACCAAGGCTTTGCAGTATAAATATATGCTCTAATGACATGTGTTGTCTACTGTCCTGCCTACCGTAAGAGCGACCAAGGCTTTGCAGTATAAATATATGCTCTAATGACATGTGTTGTCTACTGTCCTGCTTACCTTAAGAGCGACAAAGGCTTTGCAGTATAAATATATGCTCTAATGACATGTGTTGTCTACTGTCCTGCCTACCGTAAGAGCGACAAAGGCTTTGCAGTATAAATATATGCTCTAATGACATGTGTTGTCTACTGTCCTGCTTACCTTAAGAGCGACAAAGGCTTTGCAGTATAAATATATGCTCTAATGACATGTGTTGTCTACTGTCCTGCTTACCTTAAGAGCGACAAAGGCTTTGCAGTATAAATATATGCTCTAATGATATGTGTTATCTACTGTCCTGCTTACCTTAAGAGCGACAAAGGCTTTGCAGTATAAATATGTGCTCTAATGATATGTGTTGTCTATTGTCCTGCTTACCTTAAGAGCGACAAAGGCTTTGCAGTATAAATATATGCTCTAATGACATGTGTTGTCTACTGTCCTGCTTACCTTAAGAGCGACAAAGGCTTTGCAGTATAAATATATGCTCTAATGATATGTGTTATCTACTGTCCTGCTTACCTTAAGAGCGACAAAGGCTTTGCAGTATAAATATGTGCTCTAATGATATGTGTTGTCTATTGTCCTGCTTACCTTAAGAGCGACAAAGGCTTTGCAGTATAAATATATGCTCTAATGACATGTGTTGTCTACTGTCCTGCCTACCGTAAGAGCGACAAAGGCTTTCCAGTATAAATATATGCTCTAATGACATGTGTTGTCTACTGTCCTGCCTACCGTAAGAGCGACAAAGGCTTTCCAGTATAAATATATGCTCTAATGACATGTGTTGTCTACTGTCCTGCCTACCGTAAGAGCGACAAAGGCTTTCCAGTATAAATATATGCTCTAATGACATGTGTTGTCTACTGTCCTGCCTACCGTAAGAGCGACAAATGCTTTGCAGTATAAATATATGCTCTAATGATATGTGTTATCTACTGTCCTGCTTACCATAAGAGCGACAAATGCTTTGCAGTATAAATATATGCTCTAATGATATGTGTTATCTACGTATACGGTTCTACTTACCTCCAGAGCGGCAATGGCGAAGGCAATTCCAATGACAATGACCGACTTGTGAACGAGCCAGCTTCTGATTTTCGGATAGCATGGCTGCAAATGAATAATCACTGTGTTGGTTAACTCTCGTACATTATGTCATTACACAGTGGTCAAACATAATTTTAACTGGCATGTTGCAAACAAATCGTATCGTATTCAACAATGGATCGACGCGCAGACAGACAGACAGACAGACAGACAGACATATACACAGGAAATCGGACAAAAAACGCACACAAATACAAGCACACAGATTAAAAACTATAAAACTATTGTGATGTTGATGTTACAATAATACAACCAACTTTATAAACAGGTGTGGATCCGGGGGGGGGGGGGGGGGGGGGGGACGTCGAGGATGGCGCCCCACAGCCTGGAAATAACAGCCTGTTCAAAAACTGTTTACCATATTCTGTGTCCCCCCCCCCCCCCCTTCACAAACCCCTGAATTCGCGCTTGATAGCATGCATACAATATATAGATATTCATACATAAATACATCCATCCATCCATATATCCTTCTATATATCCATCCATATATCCATATATCCATCCATCCATACATACACCCATACACACATACACACACACACACATACACACACACACACACACACATACACACACACACACATACATACATACATATTATATATACATACATACAATTTTAAAAAGAAATTTAAAATTATCATATGTCTTCCATCGATGGCAATGGATCCTGCGATCCATCGCACCTCGGATCAGAGTTGGGGTTCTTACCATCTGCATATAGGAATTTGTACTTGTAGGCGTGACTGGACAAAACGAGTCTTTAGGTGTTGCCGTGTTGTCGCCGTTCAGGAATTTATCCCTGTCTGTGAGAACACAGCACGTGACAGGAACCGTTGTTTTGTTGGTCCACGCTGTAGCGTTCTTGAAGTCCTTATAGGTGTCGATACCGCAGCACTCGAACTGCGGAACAAAGGTAAAACATTTAGAAGATCCCAATAGAAACATGGTTTAAAGGAAAGGAAAGTTTGTGTAATTATAAACGACATCTCAGCACATTTTTAAGACCATGGCTGTTTGGTGTAGACCTAGCATGGGGAGAGTTAAAAGGGTGACACCACTGGAGCACATTTGATTAATTAATCATCACCTATTGCATGTTAAACATTTGGTAATTCTAACTCGTAGTCATCAGAGGAAACCCGCTACATTTTTTCTAATGCAGCAAGGGATCTTTTATATGCAGGCAGGAATGAAAATGAGGGAGGAGGGAAAAGAGAGAGGAAGAGAGGGAAGGGAAGGGGGATGGAAGATAGATACCGAGAGAGAGAGAGAGAGAGAGAGAGAGAGAGAGAGAGAGAGAGAGAGAGAGAAGAGAGAGAGAGAGAGAGAGAGAGAGAGAGAGAGAGAGAGGAGGGGGGGGGAAGAGAGAGACTGGCAGAGAGACACTGAGACAGATACAGAGAGACAGACAGACAGGGAGAGAGAGAGAGAGAGAGAAGAGAGAGAGAGAGAGAGAGAGAGAGAGAGAGAGAGAGAGGAGAGGAGAGAGACGAGAGAAGAGGAGAGAGAGAGAGAGAGAGAGAGAGAGGTAGAGGGGAAGAGAGAGACTTGCAGAGAGACACCGAGACAGATACAGAGAGACAGACAGACAGGGAGGGAGAGGGATACAGAGAGGGAAGGAAGAAAATGTTTTATTTAACGACGCACTCAACACATTTTATTTACAGTTATAATGCGTCGGACATATGGTTAAGGACCACACAAATATTGAGAGAGGAAACCCGCTGTCGCCACTTCATGGAGTACTCTTTTCGATTAGCAGCAAGGGATATTTTATATGTACCATCCCACAGACAAGATAGCTGGGACGGTACATGCTCTTAATTTGTTTTCGCCTGTGGCGATTTTAATTGTGTTAGAGGGCCGTGTGCAGTTTCATTGCACGTAGCCCAGGTGGGCAACTTGTCACGTAATACTTCGCGCGATCGGGCATTCCAATATGCTCTTAGTCCAGCTGTGGAGGCCATGTGGCGAGTAGTTACGTAATACCTCTGCGAGTGCGGTTTCGACGACCGTGATTTTGGCGACCAAGGCGTCAGTAAGTCTGACGATCAGAGAAATTATACCGACTCTGGGAGAGGTGGAATATCAGATGATAGGGGGAGGTACCGCCTTGTACCCCCAGGCAATATTCTGATTTATAATAAATAGCTAGTTTTTAGAGATATCGAGGAGAACCAGAATAGGAAGGCTCCCAGGGAACGTAGTCCGTTGGACTATGGTAAATATTTTTATTTCTGCTCTGTGTATATCCTTGATGTGACTGATGTGACTTTAAATATTTTAATACTGTATTATACCAATATTCTTTAGACAGTGTCTTCGGTCATCTGACGAAGTAAATCGTAGACTTTTTGTTCTAACATTATACGAGTATTTGGTAATATAAGAGCTTAGCCAGTCATCCTAGAAGACCTAGGCCTTAATACTGTATTGTTTTGTTTAGTTTTGTGTCTCTCATGTCGAAGGTGCACCAGTATCAATTCTGTGTTTACAAGGTTACTGATATGAGTAGTTTAGGGTTAATTAAAATGTAACCCGTTAGGAATAGAGCTGTAATTCCTTCATTAATTAAGTTCCCCTCGGAAGCGTTTCTAAATTATCACACGGTACTGAACGAGTAGTAAGGGACTAAGTTAAAACTTACCGCGTTAGGAATGGTGTTGTAATCTCCTTTATTAATTAAGTTTCCCAAGCAGCGTTGTCTCCATTATCACACGTGTGTGTGTTGTGTCACACGGTGAAGTGATTCGCATATTGTGTAACTATACACCTAGGATTAACTAATTAAGTGATCAGTTCTGGTTGTTATTATTGTTGTTATTAATTACAGCATCTACGGCTGACATTTGTCAGCGTAGTTAATACAGATTCCAAGTGACTCATTGTGTTTTGTTGTGTTTTTCTAGTGAGCTAAACGTGCTATAATATAATATGTACTTTACTATAATATCTGTATCTCTGATCATACCTAGAGACTAGCCATACTACTAGGGTTTAACCGCCTGTTACAGAGAGATCTAATAGATATACAGTTAGGAGAGATATTTTGATAATCGTGTTCTATTCAGTTACGGGAATTGAGAATCCCCGT
>NC_054705.1:45535506-45720531 GCF_016097555.1 Gigantopelta aegis | reverse complement strand
CATCTATTTGGATCTTGGTTGTTGGGCCAGGTAGGGGACATGTATTGCTTTAGTAGTACTCTCAGAATGTTGTTAACATCTATTTGGATCTTGGTTGTTGCTGGGTCTGGTAGGGGACATGTATTGCTTTAGTAGTACTCTCAGAATGTTAACATCTATTTGGATCTTGGTTGCTGCTGGGCCAGGTAGGGGACATGTATTGCTTTAGCAGTACTCTCAAAATGTTGTTAACATCTATTTGGATCTTGGTTGTTGCTGGGCCAGGTAGGGGACATGTATTGCTTTAGCAGTACTCTCAGAATGTTGTTAACATCTATTTGGATCTTGGTTGTTGGGCCTGGTAGGGGACAAGTATTGCTTTAGCAGTACTCTCAGAATGTTGTTAACATCTATTTGGATCTTGGTTGTTGCTGGGCCTGGTAGGGGACAAGTATTGCTTTAGCAGTACTCACAGAATGTTGTTAACATCTATTTGGATCTTGGTTGTTGGGCCTGGTAGGGGACATGTATTGCATTAGCAGTACTCTCAGAATGTTGTTAACATCTATTTAGATCTTGGTTGTTGCTGGGCCAGGTAGGGGACAAGTATTGCTTTAGCAGTACTCTCAGAATGCTTAGTCGGTTGAGTGCTCGCAGGATCGAACCACCTCGGTGGATCCATTCAAACTGATTAGGTTTTTCTCGTTCTAACCAGTGCACCACAACTGTTCAAAACGGCCGTGGTATGTGCTTTCCTGTCTGTGGGAAAGTCCGTATATAAAAGATCCCTTGCTGCATTAGGGAAAATATATCAGCTCCTGGTAGGGTCACCCAAGCTGGACTGGTCAAAGGGTAGAGACTGGACTAATATGGACCGGACTGACAGAGGACGTGAGTCAAGAAAGATAAGTGTCTAGGAGAAGCAAACTTCAAAATCAAAACTGGTCTGGAGAGGCTCAGAATCCTAGTAAGAAAACTCTCCTAGGAGAAGGAAAACTCCAAACTCAAACCAAGTCCACTGAAGTCAAAGTACAGAAGCTATGCATAAGTATTAGCGTGGAATTCGAAAGGAAATGTCTGTACATGCACCAAGCTCTATGATCATAATGAATGAATGTGCTCTAGTTCTGTCGTTAAGCAAAGCCAACACACAGCTTGTTCTCTCCTGGCAGGTCTTCCGCTACAAGGCGCGCTGATCGACTGCATCAGCGTGCACGACATGAGCAAGTGTGTGCTGAGCGTGCTGCTACGACAACGTTACTTCCTCTTCAAGACGATCGGGTTGACGGTGGAGAAACTGACTGCCGAGGACATCGCCTCCACATTCCAGAAATACCTCTCAGACAAGACGTTCATCGCCTCTGACGTGAGTAAGACCCACCCACCCAAAAAATTTTTAATAATAATAAATAAATAAATAAAAATGAATAAAAAAAAAATATTAAAAAAAATAAAATAAACAATGTTTTTTTTTTTAATAACCTCCCCCCCCCCCCCAAAAAAAACAACAACAAAAAAACAACAACAACAACAAACAACAACCCTAGAATCCCCTCAAAATCGGACGTTTCTCATGGGCCCATTTTAAATATCTGTACATAAGAGAACCTCTCTAAACCGGATACCTCTTATTACTGGACTTTTTACTTGGTATAGAGGGTGTCTGGTATAAAGGTGTTTCACTGTAATAGCAATTAGTCAAGTCACTCGGCCGACTAGCGACCATGGTAATCAATCTATCCATTATAGATCGTGCGTGAAAAGGGAACTGATGCATTGGCATGTACCCTTAAATTTAATCATGTTAAAATTAATATGAACACATATTATTAGCTTTTAAACCTATACCAAGTCTTAATAATAATAATAAAAAATTTAAAATGGAATGGGCTTGGCTTTCGAATAGAGCGGACGTGTTTTGGAGAGCTCCGAAGCTAGAGACTTGCTGTGTGTACTTGTCTGAAGATTTTCACAAGTTTCAAACAGACTGGCTGTGTAAGTTACTTCTATAATGTAGTACGTGCAAACTTGATCTCTGTCTGCTGTTAAAAACTACATATTTATATTTAAAACAAAACTTCATATATTAAGAACATGTAACTGAACTGAGCGTACCCAAGCCCCAACCCCAGTTTCTTAGTCGACTATCTCAAGTTGTTACAACTGGTGAATACAGCTCACAATCCATTTGCATTAACCTTTCTTCGTTTATACCGGTTTATACCAGTTCTCATCTTGACTAAACATGAACAAAAGTAACGACAAAAGGGACAAAAGAAAAAAACTTGACAGCAGTGATTCGAGCCATAATAATTCACCGCAAGAAACACCCCGTCAACCAAGTAAGGAAGTAAAAAAGCCGGAAAGTAAGAGAGTGAAATCAACAGAGCAAATTAAAGACCAGTCAAGTATTGTGTCATTCACAACTGTAAGTGCGACTGCCAGTAATGAACAGGTACAGACAACGTTACAAGACATAATGCTGGAACTGAGGCGGCTTACAGAGCAACAGCAAGCATTGAATTTAAAACTCTCCGAATCCATATCAAAAGAAGATCTGAAAAAACACCTAGAAATTATGAAAATTGATATTTGTGCTAAGCTAGATGAAAAAAATTGATAAATTGGAAAACAGAATGTTTAACCTTGAACAAGAAAACGATAAGTTAAAAACTGAAAACGTTTAGCTAAAAAACCGAATTGAAACCACTGAGCGAAAAGTAAATGAGTTTGAATTTACTGCAAAGCTGGCACTAACACGCACAAATAATTTGGAACAGTACACGAGAAAAGATAGTATCAGGTTATTCGGGGTCGCTGATGAGAACAAAGAAGAAACATCGGATGTCACTATAGACAAGTCGCTGGGGGTTCTCAAGTCCATTGGGATGGATGTTTCCGACCTTGATGTAAGCATCGCCCACAGACTGGGTACTTTTCACCAAGACAAACCACGGCCTATCATTCTAAAATTCATAGCGAGGAGACATAAAATACAAGCATTAAAAAACCGTCGTAAACTTAAAGGTACCGGGAAAGGAATCAGCGAGGATTTAGCGACTGACAATTACATTTTCCTGCAAAAGGTAAAAACACACGAGAACATTGAGTCGGCATGGACGAGAAACGGCGTCGTGTTTGCCAAAATAAGGTCGGACGGCAGAATCAAACGTATTACCTCAATGGCTGACTGTCAACAGTAACCGAATGTGCCTTACGTTATCCCTTGTACTGTATGTTGTTATATTCTTCAAAACTTATTACTGTTCTAAATTAATATCCAGTTATTTATTTCTTATTCTTTCACTCATTCGTTCGTTCGTTCATTCATCCATTTCCCATATATATGTGTGTGTATGTATGTATGTTTGTGTGTAATTATGTATGTGTGTATATGTACATTGTCTGTATGCGTGTTTATATGTGAGGATAGATGCATGTGTGTTATTCGTGTATATTTGTGAAAGTGTGTTCATATATATGTGGCTGTGGGGTTTTGCATGAATAGTGCTTACATAGGCTAAATTCCATGAAAAAACCCATTATGGCGTTAGAGTACTCGCGCGCACACCCAAGCGCGTGCAACTATGTGTGAGGCAATCAGTTGATTGATTGAGTTGGCGTCCAGATACGCTTGTGAGTCGATATGTACGAGAGCGTGGCGCAAATATCAGTGCAGTAAAATCGTTTAATCCTATAATGTGGATAGGTATACGTTTATATGTGTTTATGTATGTACATGTATATATATGTATGTATGTGTATATATGTGTATGTGTGTATATGGTTGTTGGTGGGTTGTTGTTGGGTTCCCTACCATGAGAATCGCCAACACGCGAGTGGGGCTACCATTTTCTAGAAGCCCTGTAATATTTATGTATATATGTAATATTTATGTATGTATATGTGCATGTATATCCTAAATTCAGTTATATTCATTATTAGTGTCCATGTAGATATTTAATTCCATTCTTGGATTTATGCACAACTGAATATAGGTGTTAGACGAACGATTGATATTTTAATTTATTTGGTTTAAATTAAGTTTGGAATCCTTCTGGTTATATAACCTATCAAACATTCTGGGGTTGGGGGAGTTAATTCCCCATGATAATACCTTTGTTTTCTATTGTATTTAGTGTAGTGTGTGAATGTGTGTGTTTGTGTTCACTGCTGTGTTCTCTATGTTTGAATACGCATGTCGATGTTTGCAAGGGTGTGGATTTGTTTAATTTTTTTTTTTTATTCAACACTTCTTTTCCATTTCTATCTGTTCTTCACGTATTTTTTCAAACTCCTATTTATCTTTGTCAAAGGCACGTCAAGCTTTATAGCCAATACTCGAATTTTGCTTACAGTAGTAGTATTATCTGTATAGGGAGAAAAGCCAACGAAATACTTCTGCAATATGGAATCAAGAAATTATTACAGCAAGTTAGTATCAAGACTAGAGTTAGAAAATGGTGTAGAAATAACAGATCAGAAACAAATTCTTTTAGAAACCCAAACATTTTATAAAAAAAACTGTACTCTGCGCCCTCAAGTGAAGTAAGTGACGAGATTATAGATAAATTAAATGGACTTAATTATAATAAGCTAACTAACGAGGAAGCAAATGCACTGGAAGGAGAAATAAAATATTCAGAAGTGCTATCATTTTGTAAAAAATATGAAAAATGAAAAAAGCCCTGGGCCTGATGGATTCACTGCTGAATTCTTCAAGTTCTTTTGGATTGATTTAGATTATTTTATCATTAGATCAATAAATTATAGTTATATTGTCAAAGAAATGTCTGAAGTCCAAAAGCTGGGTATTATTACCTGTATTCCCAAACCAAATAAACCAAAACAGTTTTTAAAAAATTGGAGGCCTTTAACATTGCTTAACTGTACTTATAAACTAGCTTCATGCTCTATTGCCAATAGAATAAAAACAGTGCTAGATAAAATAATTAGCAACGATCAAACTGGTTTCATTAAAGGTAGATATATTGGTGAAAACATTCGATTAATATATATCATGCAATACACGGACGTCCTCGATATACCAGGTCTCCTGCTTTTGGTAGATTTTGAAAAAGCTTTCGACTCTGTATCATGGGCATTTATTGAAAAATCATTAGACATTTTAAATTTCAAAGCCTCGATTAAAAACTGGATTAAAACTCTGTATAATAATTCAATGTCGAGGGTGATTCAAAATGGCTTTCTGTCAGAGACATTTAAATTAGAAAGAGGGTGTAGACAAGGTGATCCACTTTCTCCTTATATTTTTATTATTTGCGCTGAAATTCTAGCTATATTAATAAAAAATAACGAAAACATAAATGGAATAACAATCGATGGTGAACAATATTTAATATCCCAATACGCAGACCATACAACTTTTATATTGGATGGAACTCCTGGGTCTCTGTTTAATACTTTAACAATATTAGAATATTATGCCACAGTATCTGGATTAAAAATAAATTATACAAAATCAAAAGCTATTTGGATAGGCAGTAAAAAAAACCTCAAAAGATGTTTATCACCATTCAAGATGGAAATTGGAATGGAATACAACAGAATTTAAGATGCTCGGAATAACGTTTACAGTAAATTTACAATTTAAAGCGAATTACCCCACAAACATTAATGAAATTAAACTATTGATAAAACTATGGTCAATAAGGAAGTTAACTGTCTTAGGAAGAATAACCGTATTAAAAACACTAATAATACCTAAAATTACATATTTACTAATTTCACTACCAAACCCATCCAAAAAAGAAGTTGACAATTTGAATAGATTATTTCATAAATTCATTTGGCAAAATAAACCCGATAAAATAAAACGAGTCTTATTAGCTCAAGAATTCAAAGATGGTGGATTACAAATGTTAAATATATATAATTTCATGATGGCTTTAAAAGCTTCATGGCTAAGGAGACTATTTTTAGATAACTCAAAATGGATTAAACTGTTTGAATCTACTACTAACTTATCCAATAGAGACCTTGTAATAAATGGAGATTATTATTTGAATATAAAAAGAAAGAAATTAAAAAAACATGTTTTGGAAAGATGTCTTATACAGTTGGGAGTTAATTCAACAAAATTTTTTTTTTGAAAAAATAGAAGACATTTTAAGCTCAAATATTAGGTACAACAGCAATATAACAATAAATACAAAACCATTCTGTTATAAAAATTATTTAGAAAAGGGAATAATATTTATAAACGATCTACTTGATGAAGATGGAAATTTCTTTATACACGTATTTGAGAAATTAAAAAATATATATAACGTAAATTCACACTTTTTAGAATATTCATCGCTTATAAACAGCATTAAGGCATTTATAAATAAAGCAGACAACGTTAGAAATGGCCACTTTACATTGCTAACTAATCCTGTATTTCCGGTAAAATTTAATATTATTCTTAAAAGTCAAACAGGTATTAAAGACATATAAACTATTAAATCACGAAATTATTACACCAACATCACAAATAAGATGTAGAAACCAAGGTTTTGCGTTTGACTCAAAAGAATGGAGAAACTATTATAGAGTGCCTTTTATAAGTCTCAAAGATACTACTTTGATATGGTTTCAATACAGAATTATACACCAGATACTAACAACTAATACTTTTTTACATAAAATTAAATACATAGATATTAATGAATGTACGTTCTGTGGCAGTTCACCAGAAACATTAACGCATTTATTTTACTATTGTAATAAAGTGACTGATCTGTGGCATGCTGTTGTAAATTGGATTTTAAACAAAAAAGGAATTCGAATAAAATTAAATAAAACAATTATTTTATTTGGACAAATAGGCGATATAAAAGACATATTTATAAACTGGCTGTTAATAAACATTAAATATTATATATACAAGACGAAAATGGGAAAAAAATGAAATAAATATAATAGCTGCTCAAAACTTTTTGAAAAATAAATACGAAATAGAAAAATATATTCTTTTTAAAAACTGTAAATATGAAAAGTATAATACAATCTGGGCACCATGGAAACGACTCTTCAGTCAAGAAAGTAATTTGATGGAAGATAATAGAAACAATTATCAAGCGAGCGCTTGACGTGAATTTTGACATTATCACTTATCACTATAATTACCTACTATAACTTCTCTTTTTAACATTCTTTCTTTCTAAACTTATATATTTATTTTATGTCCCCATTACATCAACCAGCCTATTTAAATATTTTTCTATTAACTAGCCATTTATAATGTGTCATTAATATTACTATCTACATGTACATATGCATTAATATTAAATATATCACCATGTACATTATTTGTATAAGTATTACGATTACTATAATCAGCATACTACCACAAAGTGTATGTACTTCCAGTATTTAGCGTGTATAATCTAATTCATATTCTGTGAGGCGATGAATCAGGGCACCCCAACCCTGGCATCGTAAAAATTACCTGGGGACAATAAAAAAATCATAATAAAAAAAATTAAAATTAAAATTTTTTTTAAAAAATCTGTGCCAGTGAAAAAAGGTTTCTTAAATTACCACCATCAAATTGTAGATAATTGACAGATTTGTGACTACTACTCGATAAATGTGGATTTTACAGATACTAAAGGTAGAAAGTTCTGCGTTGTCCCCATCCACTTTTCAAAAAGGGGGATTTAACCTTTTAAATGTAATGGTAATTTCGGGCGAGACGTAGCCCAGTGATAAAGCGCTCGTCTGATGTGCGGTCGGTATGGGATCGATCCCCGTATGTGGGCCAATTGGGTTATATCTCGTTGCAGCAAGTGCACTACGACTGGTATATCAAAGGCCGTGGTATGTGCGATCCTGTCTGTGGGGTGGTGCATATAAAAGATCCCTTGCTACTAATGGAAAACAAATGTAGCGGGTTTCCTCTCTAAGATTATATGTCAAAATTAGCAAATGTTTGACATCCAGCAGCCGATGATTAATAAATCAATGTGCTCTAGTGGTGTCGTTAAACAAAACAAACTTCTCTTAGACGTTGTCAAATTTACCAAATGTTTGACATCCAATAGCCGATGATTAATAAATCTATGTGCTCTAGTGGTGTCGTTAAAACAAACTTCTCTTAGGTGTCAAAATTACCAAATGTTTGAAATCCAATAGTCGATGATTAATAAATCGATGTGCTCTAGTGGTGTCGTTAAAAAAACGTCTTCCAGTAGCCGATAATAAATAAATAAATGTGCTCTAGTGGTGTCGTTAAACAAAACAAACTTCTTCCAGTAGCCGATGATAAATAAATAAATGTGCTCTAGTGGTGTCGTTAAACAAAACAAACTTCTTCCAGTAGCCGATGATAAATAAATCAATGCGCTCTAGTGGTGTCGGTAAACAAAAATAAACTAACTTCATACGAGATATGATTTATTATTTCAGATACGAGTGAAAGACTACGAGGACTTTCGGTTTCCTGGCTCTAAAGAGCTGGCCCACATGTTTGGTTTTTACATCACGACTCACGTGACTAGGGAAAAGGATCTCACAAGACAACTCTGTGGCTTTCCGGTTACTTTCGATCGATGGGTGAACGAAAACAAAACGAAAATCGACTGCATACTCATCAACCGCTTCAGTAAAATGAGCATCACCAGATTCAAGGATTGCCCTTCAGTTACCAGTTCTTTCGAAATGACAGCCACTAGCGAACAGAAAACCACTGCTTGCGAACAAAAAAACACTGCTTGCGAACAGAAAACCACTTCTAGCGAACAGAAAGCCACTTCTTGCGAACAGAAAGCCACTGTTTGCGAACAGAAAGCCACTGTTTGCGAACAGAAAGCCACTGTTTGCGAACAGAAAACCACTGCTTGCGAACAAAAAACCTCTGCTTGCGAACAGAAAGCCACTTCTTGCGAAAAAAAAAACACTGCTTGCGAACAGAAAACCACTTCTAGCGAACAGAAAGCCACTTCTTGCGAAAAGAAAACCACTTCTTGCGAAAAGAAAACCACTGTTTGCGAACAGAAAGGCAACTGAGTGTCGACTTTCGTTATATTTAATATGACCCTAGGCGCAGATTTAGTTGTGACCCAAAGGACCCGATCCCCTATTGATATAAATCGACTAACCAGATTTCGGCAGGGGCCAAGGGATCTGCTTCCCTATTTAGCCGGAGTCTCAGGGGCCCCACCCCCATCTAAACCTCACCCTCCACCCCATTTATAGTTTTGTGTTAGGTGATGAATGATGTTGTTTTTTATTGACACTATTAGTAAAAATCGTGGATCAACATTTGATAGCCGCATGTCCAAACAATTATTTGCGTGAAAACCAGATGAGTGTTGATATTAATGTTGAGAAGGATCTCTTGAACCAAATCGTTACCGATGCCTATAATGTTAACGTTTTCTGATATAAGCAGCATATCAACATACCCAGGAGGCGCCTGTGCAGGGGGGTGGTTTCGGGGATCAATCCCCCCAGGAAGTAATGTGTTTTTTCAATATATTTATGGAAGGAAACACCCCTCTATAATCTTCGCTCACCAATCTAGACCCCCCTCCCCCCCCCCCCCCCCCCCCCCCCCCGGAAACCTCTAACCTTGCTACACAGACGCCTTCCCAGGCAGTACATCAATAAAAAGTGTGGCACATCACTGCCTAAGAGAAAATGGGTGGGGGTGGGGTGGGGTCACGTGGCATTTAAGGGATTTCATAATTGTTTTTTTTTTTTTTAAATTTCTGAAAATCGCAGTTCCATTTTTGGGGTTGGGATGGGAGGTGGGGTGGGGGGGACTGCACTGACTTCAACCTTTACTGTATTACACTGAGTAACAACTGTATACTAAATAAAATAAAATAAATATTAATTTATTTGCAATAGATATTGTTTTCACAAACAATCAGTTTCACATATTATTACAACCAATCAAAGCCGTAGCTGCTTTTACTCCATAATTATATTTTACTCTGATTAAGTTCAATGCAACCAGAAGCGCGAGCGCTCGGCAACCATTTGATTGAAGAGAAGGAAGGAAGGAAGTGTTTTATTTAACGACGCACTCAACACATTTTAATTACGTTTATATGGAGCCAGGCATATGGTTACGGACTTGGCTGAAGAGTTTCATACACTCTGAACACTCGTTCATTGCCGCAAATTTCGGGATGGTGCTAGCAGCAAGTGCATGCACAGTGCTCGCTATAAATTGAAAACAAACTGCCCTATTACCGTGCACATTCATTAACGTACGAGACATGGGAGGTGCAACTCCCCCTCCCCAGTGCTGGAAAAAAATATTAAAATTCATGCAAAAACGATAGAAATATTCTGGCAAAATGTGCTGGCCTTGAACCTTTTCCATCATTCTACTCACAATATTAGTTGTAATCCGTGTAAAAATGCGTAGTGATTCATTTGCCACCCTATATATAGTTGTTTGCCACTGATAAATCTAGGGGTGGGACGTATCTCAGTGGTACAGCGATCGCTTGATGCGCGGTCGGTTTGGGATCGATCCCCGTCGATGGGCCTATTGGGCTATTTCTCGTTCCAGCCAGTGCACCACGACTAGTATATCAAAGGCCATGGTATGTGTTTCCCTGTCTGTGGGGTGGTGCATATAAAAGATCCATTGCTGCTAATCGAAAAGAGTAGCCCATGAAGTGGCGACAGCGGGTTTCCTATGACAATCTCTGTGTGGTCCTTAACCATATGTCTGATGCCATATAACCGTTAATAAAATGTGTCGAGTGCGTCGTTAAATAAAACATTTTCTTCTTTTCTTCTAGTGGTGTCATTACACAAAAACAAACCTTTCTTTTTGTGTTGGACAAATGTTCCGGGGAACCCGTGAGCGTGCTTGAACTTTGAGTGGATGGAAGCCCGTTCCAACTGGTTGATTTATCGATCGATGGGTCGATGATTCAAGCCGTGGCCGACGGCATTAGCTGGATTGTTATATAGCGTGAATCTATAATCCTATAGCGTGTAGGAAAGAAATGTCTTATTTAACGACGCACTCAACACATTTTATTTACAGTTATATGGCGTCAGACATATGGTTAAGGACCACACCGATATTGAGAGAGGAAACCCGCTGTCGTCACTTCATGGGCTACTCTTTTCCATTAGCAGCAAGGGATATTTTATATGCACCATCCCACAGACAGGGTATTACATACCACGGCCTTTGATATACCAGTCGTGGTGCACTGGTTGGAACGAGAAATAGCCCAATGGGTCTACCGACGGGGATCGATCCCAGATCGAGCGTGCGCTTTACCATTGGGCCACGTCCCGCCCCTTCTTTGAATAGAAGGCTGCTTCGATTAGAGGTCTCAGAGAGTCACGAAAAAAAAAAAACAGAGTCCTGCCTTTTAGGCACTGTTTGAGCGAGCAATAGCCCAATGGGCCCACCGACAGGGGT
This sequence comes from Gigantopelta aegis, assembly GCF_016097555.1. Lineage (NCBI taxonomy): Eukaryota > Metazoa > Mollusca > Gastropoda > Neomphalida > Peltospiridae > Gigantopelta > Gigantopelta aegis. The sequence continues at coordinate 45,709,148 of NC_054705.1, read as the reverse complement.
CGAACCAAGAGCGACCGCGCATCAAGCGAACGCTTTACCACTGACTACGTCCGGCCCCTTACACCACTAGAGCACATTGATTTATTAATCATCGGCTACTGGGTGTGTTAGAGGAAACATCGTTTTCCAGTAGTAGCAAAGGATATTTTATATGCACCATCTCACAGACAGGGTAGCAAATACCTTTGATATGTCAGTTGTGGTGCTCTGGTTGGAACGAGAAAAATCCCAATGGGCCCACCGACAGGGATTGAGCGCTTTACCTCTGGACTACGTCCCACCCTGGGGCTGTTACAATGTCAAAAAGAAAAAAGGTCTGAAAGAAAGAATGAAAAAAAATATGAATGAAAGAAAAGAAAAGAAGAATGAAAAAAGAACGAAAAATAACAAATGTTTTATTTAACGAAGCACTCAACTAGGGCCTCAACGAGTAATCGAGTACTCGGGCACGGGCCGAGTCCGTACACAGGACTCTTTAGTACCCGTGCAAAGAAGAGCACACTCATTTAATTATACTCTTCCTTTTGGGTTTTTTACGTCATTTGCCATTTTACCCGTCACATTTTAGGTCTATGAGACATGAAGTAAAACCGAAGATTAAGTCGAATCTGTGGAATGCAATATAATGGCATGATTTGGCATCCATGTTCAGCGCTGGAATTAAGATGCATAATGCTATTTTACTTTATCCCTTAGTCGCATTGTCTTGTAGTGTAAGTGTCGGGTACTAAGGTCCGGGTCGAATTAACCTTTGAGTACTTGAGTCCGATATTTTGGACTCGTGGGGAGCCTACACTCAACACATTTTAATTACGGCTACATGACGTCGAACAAATGGTATGGGCGGAATTTAGCTCCGTCGGTTGAGTGCTCGCTTGAGGTGCTTGCGTCGCAGGATCGAACCACCTCAGTAGATCCATTCAGCTATTTTTTTTTTTTTTCTCGTTTCAACCAGTGCACCACAACTGAACAAAGGCCGTGGTATGTGCTTTCGTGTCTGTGGGAAAGTGCATATAAAAGATCCCTTGCTACATTACAAAAAATGTAGCGGGTTTCCTCTGATGACTACGAGTCAGAATTACCAAATGTTTAACATCCAACAGCCGATGATTAATTAATCAATGTGCTCCAGTGGTGTCGTTAAACAAAACAAACTTTATCGAACCAATGGTGAAGGACTACAGAGGTAATTATATAGAAAACTCGCTGCTGTCATATATAGGCTACTCTTTTTCGATTAGCAGCAAGAGATCTTTTATATGCACCATCCAACAGACAGGATAGTACATACCACAGCTTTTGTTACATCAGATGTGGAGCGCTGGCTGGGACGAGAAATAGCCCAATGGGGCCCACTGATGGAGATCGATTGTTGTTCCAAGATCGATCGCACATTAGACGAGCTACGTCACGCTCCACTTAGAACGCCTGCGTTATCAACGCATTACGCCGGTTAGAGTCGGGGTCAAGGTACATTTTGATTCCGTGCAAAACAAAATTACCAAATTAAGGTTCAAGCACGTCTACCATGGTTTCATCTTCATATCGCCAGCCACTGGATATGGAGAGAAGAACGAAGATTTCATTTCACCGATACTCATTTTCGTGCTTTTAGCCAATTAAAGTTCAAGCACGTTTCCCTGGGCACACACCTCAGCTATCTGGACTGCCTGTCCAGGGCCCCGTTCTACGAAGCGATATTTGTACTAAGATCACCTTTGTGCATATGTGGAACGGTGCCCTAGACAGTAGGTTAGTGTTTGGTTGTTATGAGAATGAATGAATGAATGAATGTTTAACGACACCCCAGCACAAAAATACACATCGGCGATTGGATGTCAGAAAGGGTTGGTGTGAGAGAAGTCGGTGTAGTGGTCTTACACCTACCCATTCAGTTATTAAACCTGGGTGGGAGCCGGTACCGAGATGCGAACCCAATACCCACCAGCCTTACGTCCGATGACTTGAAGCACCACAACATCGAGACCGATTGATGGTGATTAAAATCGACATGGCTCAGATATTACATATCACTTTTATATATTACGTCACATCTGATGACGTAATATTTAATACGACCAATATTCCCAGTTATCCATACGATACGGCGACGTATTTACGCGCAATTAGCGAATCGTTTGTTCAACAGCATTGTGGACGCTTTCGGCGATAAATCTTTAATACTCGACTGATCACTCGTCGTGCTACGCTGCCTAGGCTGCGTACCTGGACGTAAGAGGATTTGATTTTCATCAGACAATTACCAATGCAAAACGCAAAACGCCAAGCGTGAACATATCAATGTAGCTACTGCACACTTGGGAATAGTGATACTACGGTTTACCTCGTAACCGTGCGTGTGTTTGTTTGTGTTAATGTCTATGATACCAGTCTCAGCCATTGGCAAGAAACTACAAGCAATATGGTGGGATGTTTTTACTAGAACCAATGTATTGTCTTTAATTCCAGGACGTTTTTACTGGAACCAATGTATGGTCTTTAATTCAAGGACGTTTTTACTGGAACCAGTGTATTGTTTTTAATTCCAAGACATTTTTACTGGAACCAATGTATGGTCTTTAATTCCACGATGATAGAACAACAAAACGTGTTGCAATTTGATTCGTAGACCATCACAGTTTGTGTGAAATAAGGTTTGTATGAAATATGAAAGTTTATTTAAATTATCATTGATTCGAGGTTTATGTAAAAGGAATCATGCCTTGTGTGTGAAACATTAAGGTTTGTGTAAAACATCCACGTTTATATGAAATATCACGGTTTATATATATATATATATATAATGAGTTAATCACCTTGTCAGCATCATGGGAATGTGTACTATCATTTCACAATGTCTCATTCAAATCAATCATTTATTTATGCTTTTATACATCAGAACCCAAACCAATTATCTTTTATGACCATTTCCACAAAAGGGCAAAACCATGTTTTCAGCACTACCTTATTCTGTCTCTCTAGAATTTTGTAGTATTACCCATAGCTGACAGACATAACACGTTAGCTCACAACACTGGATTGTTGTGGTCTGTAAACTGTCTGAGAAGATTGAATCCTAGGTGCCATACCGCATGACACGCTAATGACACATGCTAGCTCTAAGTGTTTACATCCAGCAATGGTGTTTTATGTAAACTATCTCTGGCTGGGTGTTTTGGCTTACAAAGAAGTAACAACGCTGGCAGAAGTAGCTAGAAGTAATTGTTTACGCATGACAATGACCGGTCCGTTGGTGGTAATCTGAGATGGACTGCCGACAATGGGGGTGGGGGGGGGGGGGGGGGGGGGGGGGGCTTGAAGTGTGTAGTGGATAGACATCTGGAATGTGTGTGTGTTGTTAATTAGTTCCTGAATAAATGCCGGCTATGTAAATAGTTTAATCAGAAGTGATTGCAGAGTTCATTTAGTTCTACAGAAGAAACACGCAGTTGAGAAAATATTAACTGAACAGAGACATAGAGAAATTAGTTAAACAGGAAAGTTGTTTTCCCTTATTTTAGTCTGAATAATTACTATGTGTATTAGAGAAAAAAAATATAATTAAATTAATTTGCCGGGGGCAGGACGTAGCCCAGTAGTAAAGTGCTGGCCTGGTGTACGGTCAGTCTAGGATCGATTCCTGTTAGTGGAATCATTGGACTATTTCTCGTTCCAGCGAGTGCTTCACAACTGGTGTTACAGACCATGATATGTGCTATCCTGTCTGTGGGGTGATGCATATATTAAAGATCCCTTGGTGCTAATAAAAAATAGTTGCCCATAGTTTCCTCTCTAAAATATATTTGTGGTCATTAACTACATGTCTGACACCACATACCTGTAGCTGTGTTGAGTGTGTCATTAAATATAAAATTCCTTTCTTTGTTTGTTTGTTTCTTTTTTTTAAACATGGCTCCCATATGCAACAACCTTAGTTAAAAAGTATGGTCTAGCTATGTCTGTATTTTGTAGACAATTTGAATATTATATAAAAAATAAATTTAAGTTGCAATTTAAAATGAAAATGCCTGGGAATTGTTTATTGTAAAAAGGATGCCGGCCCAAAGATGATAAATGTTTTATGACCATACGCAATAAAATATTTTAATTTACTTAGCATAGAGGGAAATTAGTTTATATTATTTCAAAGGCATAATCAAAGGATTGTAACTTTTCTAGTCATTGTATATTTTATAGACATTATATAATATTTGACATATAGTTGAACATGAATTAGTAGATAAAGGTCAAGTATTTTTTCTTTAAATCGGAGTCCGTTCATGGTAGTTCATATTATAACTAATTGGTTAGAAGAAGCGACCTCTTTATATAAATGGCATAAAATAAATATGCATACTAATAATAAATATTGTTCATTGTAGTAGTTGAAATGTATGCACATTCATATTTTCTGGGCTAAAATATCTAGATATTACTACATTAACTGGAATAATTGTAACATTTCAGATGTTCCAATGATGAGGGATCTCTGGTCATTATAACAAAGTGGTTACTGTTATTTAAATAAAATGTGTGTGTACATGTATATCATTCTACGAACGCATTAGACAAACATTATACTTAATTACGCACCAGCTCAATGATGACGAATGCATTAAACTGTATTTAGATATTTTTTACACCTGGTCTTATTGTACTTAATGGCATTCACTGTTATCATTATTATGACATCAATTTATTAAATATTTTAATCAACAATTTTTATTCAATTAACAAATTGAAATGTTTTCAAAACATTGACAATCAAAACATGAAACTATACCTGAATTTTTTTTATTTTTAATCTTCATTTACCGTAATGTATTTGCAATTTATATATGATAAGACTAGTAGAGTAGTTCATTCCTGTACACGCGTGCAGTATATCACCCATGTCAGCGTAGTTCAGTTACAGATAGATGCGATGGGATATATGATCGATTGCCCTTAGTGGACCCATCGCCTTTTATCTTACTTCAACCAGTGCCCAGGACTGGTACATTAAAGATTGTGACAACTATGGTTGAAACAACTTCCAGATCAGGTTGCCGTGGTCTGGATTAAAAATTAACGTTGCACAAAGATACTGGCTTAAGATGTGATAATAATCCAGCTCAGATTTCAAGATATCACTTGCCGGATTAGTTTCGAGTTGTGCTGTGTCATAGCCAGCTTTGTTTTGCAGATCCACATAGTCACGATCACGGGACACACACACCTTCCCACCTCCACCATACTGACTTCTTAGGGGAACAAAAATAGCAGTTAAAACAATACACAACTATCCACAAGCACCAAACGCCTAGAGTTTGAGGATTTAAAAAAAAACCACAATGCACTGAACATGGAATAGGTGATTTTAACAATTCATTAGCCATAGTAAAACACCTACCAGCCGTTCTCCTGTGTGTACTGTACACTGGTGCTAATAATACTACAAGTAGAACATAAAACCAGAATCCAACATGATCAAAACACTTTTATAATCACTCTAAAAATTAGCACGCAATTTGTGAAATATTTGTGCACATACCATGTTAAAACTATCCCAGTAAATTAATTCTATTTAATGTACAATTGCAATGCATCTACAGTTCACATGAGGTTGACATTTGTTTAAGACAAAATTTAAAAATACAAACTTTACTTTCTACAAAATTGGGGGTTTCTAAGTAACACATTTATTTTATCTCAAATGCCACGAGACACCCTACGTTTTGCTGGTAAAATAAAATGCAAGGTACCACACGTTATATGTGTTGCTTGAGTAAATCGATACATTGTTGTTATCAGATAAATGTTTTATTACAAAATGTTTACATTATCAACAATGAAATCTAATTTTGTGAATTTGACTGTTGACCATTTGCGTTTCGCCTACAGTGTATTACTAAGAATAACACATGTTTGAGTACCAGTGTCAATAAAATGGCGAGTTTTATTAGGAATCGTTTTTGTCTGTTCAAGTATAGACTAGAAGGCATTAAAAATATCATGTGCTGACGTGCCATTAAATATTTCTTTCCCATCCATGCCAATATCCAACTAGTCAATAAACCCTATATATATATATATATATATATATATATATATATTAGGGTAGCCAGGATTGTTTATTGGGGGTGGAGTGGAGATAGAGGGCACTGCTTTTATACATGTTATGGGGTAACATGCATTATAAAAGGTGGTATTGTGAAAAAAGAGGTATATTCGAGAAGGCAAGGTCCTCTTGTGCCCAATCCCTGGCTACCCGGATACGCCAGTGCATATATTATGTACAATTTAAAGTATATCAATCAATAGATTTTGGTTTCAACACGGGTACCTTTAGTAGTATTACTTGCATATTTAAAATGTACTCAACAAAATGAATTAAGGGACAGTAGAATTGTGGTAATTATTTGCTAATGTCATATTATTTTAGTAAGTTTTTATCACATATAACTTCTAAATATTGTTTCAGTAACATCTGACCTATGTTACATGCAAACATCTTACACACGATGAGATTTTTGTGCATTTTTGTAAAACCTACGAAAATGCGCATTCTGCTAGGAATCATTACACGTTGATTGTAAATATATTTGTCATTTTATTCTCTCTAAATTGCTGTTTAAATCATTAAGTTGAAGAACATTTGTTTTAGAACATGTCAAAACGTAGACACTTTAGAACGAGTGAAAACTTTTAAGGAAAAATGCCGAATATAGTTGTTTTGTTAAATTACTGTGTATTAAAAATCATTAAACGTATTAACTTATTTTAACAGTTGATTATTAATTCAGTCAGTAGCTCAGATGGAACAGTTTACTCTGATAGCTTACATTTCGTATTTAATTAGTGTAATAAATATATCTGTTATAACTGGTATGATAGCTTACATTTCATGTAATAATTAATATAACAAATGTATCTGTTATAACTGGTTTTAAGGCTTTGCTTTGTTTGACAAATTGTTTTTCTAAAGTTGTTAAGAGCGTCTAGCAACCTGCTACAATACCAGGGAGCCCAATTCACCATCTCAGTGTAGGGTAAGGTTACTGTGCACACAGCTGGAAACACCCATGACCATTTCCAGTGTCTGCCATCCAAAGATAATTTGTTATTGTTTACAATTACTTCCTGCCGCCAGTACATTTTCAAAGTATTAACAACACAGACCCAGTTAGGTGTCTCAGAGCTGCTGCGAAATTAAACGTTTACTGTATGCCACGTGGACTCACTGCAAGATAACATTATTCTTGACTAAGATTTCACACAATTTGTCACATATGCTGGACTGTAAGAAAAACTGGTCATAAAATAGCTTGCTCTGGCATGCTGGTTGGAGCTGTTTGTTTTCAAGTTCCACGAGCCACAATAAATTAAATAGTTCTTCATCAAATTACATCATGATTTATTATTATTAGCAGACAAAACGTTTAAGGTTTATAGTAAAATAAATAACTGCTAGCATCTAAAAGCAAAATATTTAGCAAAAGTTAAGTTTTCGATTTTTAAGTGCATTCCAAAGTTTTCAATGCAGTTTTCTCAGATTGAAGTGGAAAGAAGATAAGTGGTTCTGGCACTAACCCCTATATATATATATATATATATATATATATATAGTAATATATTTGTTATCACTATTGGACATAAAGTGCTCAACACAATGTTAGTGGAGCAGGTACACTAAATTTTTAGTATTCACTAATAACTCATTACTCGGAGTTTCAGGCTCCTCGCCTTCATCTGATGAAGGCGAGGAGCCTGAAACTCCGAGTAATGAGTTATTAGTGAATACTAAAAATTTAGTATATATATATATATATATATATATATATATATATATATATATATATATATATATATATATACTCTTCAGACAAGTAGGGGAACCTGAAATATTAATGTTAATATCAACTATTAGACCGAACATACGTTTTGACAACAGACATTCAAGTAAAGAACGTTCAGGTCTGTTTATCAACACACCGAAACACATTCCATAGTTTGCACTTGCATCACGCAGTTGCCCGGTACACGTGCGTGGGGTGTCATTCTCGATTTTGACCATTTCCAGGAAGGTCGATTAATCACTGTGGAACGTTATTTCTGTCAATCTGGTTTTTCATTCTGTTGATCATACAGTTGTTATTGTTTTGTTGTTAGTCATTTTTATTGTCTGAATTTGCGATTTACTGAAGAAAAAAAACCCCGTCAACTTTCAAATTTCACTTCTGACCCGAATCGTCCTTCAAGATCTTTGGTGGACATAAAACCTACTGTAATACTAACTACCGGTTGTAATGTTTGCCCAATTAATTCACTATTATTATATAACCATTCCCCACAGCTAATATACCTTAAAATTTTGGCAGTTGTAAATTCTTATTAGAGTTCTCCTACTTTTTTGAAGAGTATATATATATATGTCGAAGTTTGTGCGAAATGTCAATGGTTTGGGTGAAGTATCAAAGTTTGTATAAAATGTCAAAAGGTTGTGACAAATATCAAGGTGTGTGTAAACTATCAAGGCTTGTGTAAAATACCAACGGTTTCTGTGAAGTATCAAGGTTTGTAAAAATATAATGTTTGTGTGAAATATCAAGGCTTTAGTCAAATATAAAGGTTTCTATCAAATATCAAGGTTTGTGTAAAAAATGCAAGGTTTGTGTAAAAACTCCAAGGTTTGTGTAAAAAATGCAAGGTTTCTGCTAACAATGAATTACTGCCTCCACCCCCAACCCCAGTGCTGGAGCAAACCTTCGCGTTGGGGTAAATCTTCGCGTTGGAGCAAATCTTCGCGTTGGGACAAATCTTCGCGTTGGAGCAAATCTTCGCTTTGGGGAAAATCTTCGCGTTGGAGCAAATCTACGCGTTGGGGCAAATCTTCGCGCTGGGGCAAATCTTCGCGTTGGGGCAAATATTCGCGTTGGAGCAAATCTTCACGTTGCGGCAAAAACGATGGAAACATTCAGGCAAAATGAGCTGGCCTGAAAGCTTTTAACCATGTATATTTCCATCATACTATTCAGAATATTAATGCAACCATGTAGTCCGCTTGCATCAAAAGGGAACCGATGAAATTGCCTGTAACTCTATAATGAATAAACATAAATATTCATATAAAAACATATCAAATAACATATTTGGAAAGGAAAAATTCAGTGCAAATAAAAAAAAGTTTCTTTAAACATTACCATCAAATTGCACAGGTTAATTCTAGTTTTATGATACAGGTATTGAGGCGACTGATGGAACAACGCTTCAAGGGTGCGCGTTACTACTGGGCTACGTCCCGTCCCTAATAATGCTTTTATAGCAGTTGTATTATGAGTTTTAACATTATTTTGTATATGGTTATATGCCAATTCATCGGTTCCCTTTTCACGCAAATGGACTACATGAAAAAACGTTCTTATTCTTATTTGTGCATTTTCGTTTACTTCTGGCGTAAATTCCCCCCCCCCCCCCCCCCCCCCCCCCCTCCCCACACACACACCACGCCCGACAAAAAGGGGTCCGTATGCCTATGCTCGGGACGTAAACATGATACGAAATGGAAACTATCGTATAAATACGGCATTGTAAAATTTGGTCTGTATCGTGTTCATTTCAATGACCGGTTTCGACTGGTCATCATGGTATATAGCCAATCAGATTTCTCTAAAATCGCTCTCCAACGTATGCGAAAACTCTCACACTGTGTTCTCTAAAAATAACCATACTGAATAACAAACTAAAATGTATATGAACTGATATTGACACTATGAACGCACACGCACACACACGCACGCACGCACACACATACGCACGCGCGCACACACACACGTGCAGTGTGCACACGTACATATTTGTTACTTTACAGGGGCGGGACGTAGCCCAGTGGTAAAGAGCTCGCTTGATTCACGGTTGGTCTGGGATCGATCCCCGTCGATGGATTCATTGGACTATTTCTCATTCCAGCCAGTGCACCACGACTGGTATATCAAAGGCCGTGGTATGTGCTATCCTGTCTGTGGGATGGTGCATATAAAGGTTGCCTTGCTACTAATGGAAAGATGTAGCGGGTTTCCTCTCTAAGACTAAACTTTAAAAAATACTAAAATGTTTGACATTCACCAGCCGATGATTAATAAATCAAAGTGTTCTAGTAATGTCGTTAAACAAAAACAACTTTATCTTTGTTAAGCCACAGAGAGACGTATATAAAACTACACAACACATTTATTTCATTTCAGAGTAACTAGATACTGCACGCGGAAACAGGTCAATAATTTTACAATGTGCTTGTATGTCACTTGCGAAAGCTCGTCAATAATTTAACAACTTGCTGACGTTATTTGTCAAGACGCATCAGTGAGTAATAAAATTAACAAATAGTTCAATAATAACTGTACCGTGACACGATGGTTTTCTCATTGATGTTAATGTACATAATGTTATAACTGTGTTACTAGTTTGGAAAGTCAATTTGTGACACACTCATTGGTGAGAACATCATTCGTTCTGTTTGATAACACATACTTGTTAACACATGTACGTGCGTTAACATGTGAAAGAAATACGACCGGCTGTTCCTAGGTGAAGACCAGGTTACTAATGCCATACATGCAATAACAAAAACAGCACGATCGAAATCGATTACACTGAGACGTATAGTTAACCTGACAATCATTTGTCTGTGACGCGTAAGTTAGCTACAAGAGCAACGGCTGTGAATAACGTTTAGTCGAAAAAGATGTCAAAATTTGCTTAAAATCTGGTTTTTGAGGATATACAAGAAATATAATAATATATTCGTGTCCATTACATACCATTTATCTTACACCTCGTTGTTTTAAAACGTATCCAACTCACTTTTGCTCGCTAGATACATTTTAAAACAACTCGTTGTAAGATAAATGGTATCTAACGACCACTAATGTATTATTCTCTGTATAATCGGGGTAGGGGTGGCCTAAAAACCGCGACAGTTAACTATGGCCTAACTTCAACATTTTGGTAGCTATACCCTGACTAAGTTTTAGTCTCCTAAATGAAAAAAACTAAACAAATTGTAATAAAAAAAAGAGTAATTTTAAAAATAATGTCATTTCCTATGAAATACATTGGACCTTGATGTTAATTACATGTATACTTTTTTTCCTGTAGTTCCAGGCTGTATAGTGAGCATGGTTTCTGTAAATTACATAGTGTCTATTCAAGTGGTGTGCTGAAGATAGCTTCTACACTTACATATTGGGAATTGTTTCAAAAGTTACATGTTGTGTATTGATGATGGTTTCTATAGTTACATGTTGTGTATTCACGGCGGTTTCTATACTTACAAGTTGTGTATTCATGATGGTTTCTATAGTTACAGGTTGTGCATTCATGGTGGTTTCTATAGATACAGGTTGTGAATTCATGATGGTTTCTATAGTTACATGTTGTGTATCCATGATAGGTTTCTATAGTTACATGTTGTGTATTCATGATGGTTTCTTAAATTACAGGTTGTGCATTCATGGTGGTTTTTATAGTTACAGATTGTGTATTCATGATGGTTTCTATAGATACAGGTTGTGTATTCATGATGGTTTCTATAGTTACATGTTGTGTATCCATGATAGGTTTCTATAGTTACATGTTGTGTATTCATGATGGTTTCTATAGTTACAGGTTGTGTATTCATGATGGTTTCTATAGATACAGGTTGTGTATTCATGATGGTTTCTATAGTTACATGTTGTGTATCCATGATATGTTTCTATAGTTACATGTTGTGTATTCATGATGGTTTCTATAGTTACATGTTGTATATTCATGATGGTTTTTATAATTACAGGTTGTGTATTCATGATGGTTTCTATAGTTACAGGTTGTGTATCCATGATAGGTTTCTATAGTTACAGGTTGTGTATTCATGATTGTTTCTATAGATACAGGTTGTGCATACATGGTGGTTTCTATAGTTACAGGTTGTTTATTCATGATTGTTTCTATAGTTACAGGTTGTGTATTCATGATGGTTTCTATAGTTACAGGTTGTGTATTCATGATGGTTTCTATAGTTACATGTTGTGTATCCATGATAGGTTTCTATAGTTACATGTTGTGTATTCATGATGGTTTCTATAGTTACATGTTGTATATTCATAATGGTTTCTATAATTACAGGTTGTGTATTCATGATGGTTTCTATAGATACAGGTTGTGCATACATGGTGGTTTCTATAGTTACAGGCTGTGTATTCATGATGGTTTCAATAGTTACAGGTTGTGTATTCATGATGGTTTCTGTAGTTACAGATTGTGTATTCATGATGGTTTCTGTAGTTACAGGTTGTGTATTCATGATGGTTTCTATAGTTACAGGTTGTGTATTCATGATGGTTTCTATAGTTACAGGTTGTGTATTCATGATGGTTTCTGTAGCTACAGGTTGTCTATTCATGATGGTTTCTATAGTTACAGGTTGTGTATTCATGATGGTTTCTGTAGCTACAGGTTGTGTATTCATGATGGTTTCTATAGTTACAGGTTGTGTATTCATGATGGTTTCTGTAGTTACACATTGTGTATTGAGCACTGTTTTAAAAATACAAGTTGTGTGCTGAAGATGGTTTCTATAGTTACATGTTGTGTATTCATGATGGTTTCTATAGTTACATGTTGTGTATTCATGATGGTTTCTATAGTTACATGTTGTGTATTCATGATGGTTTCTATAGTTACATGTTGTGTATTCATGATGGTTTCTATAGTTTCAGTATTGAGCATGGTTTCTACAAATTACAAGTTGTATATTTAGGACAGTTTTCAGTTACAGGCTGTAGAGTGAAGATAGTTTCTATAGTTACATGTTGTGTATTGATCATGTTTTTATAAGTACAGGTTGTGTATTTGTTTGGTTTCTATCGTTATAGCTTATGTGCTGAGGATGGTTTCTATTGTTACAGGTTGTGTATTGAGGATAGTTTCTATAGTTATACGTTGCGTATTGATCATATGTTTTATAGGGACAGATTGAGTATTGAGGATGGTTTCTATAGTTATATGTTGTGTATTGAGGATGGTTTCTATGGTTACAGGTTGTGTATAGAGGATGATTTCTATGGTTACACGTTGTGTATAGAGGATGGTTTCTATGGTTACAGGTTGTGTATAGAGGATGGTTTCTATGGTTACAGGTTGTGTATAGAGGATGGTTTCTATGGTTACAGGTTGTGTATAGAGGATGGTTTCTATGGTTACAGGTTGTGTACTGAGGATGGGTTGTAGCGCCAGCTTGCTGACTGACGAGGAGCGGATCTCGGTGGTGGTGTATTGATCATGGTTTCTATGGTTACAGGTTGTGTACTGAGGATGGGCTGTAGCGCCAGCTTGCTGACTGACGAGGAGCGGATCTCGGTGGTGGTGTTCGGAGCGAGTGGGATGGTGGGCGGGGCCGTCGCGAGGGCGCTCGTTAAAAACCCACGGTTCGCGGTCAAGGCCATCAGTCGCAAACCAGGAAGTGACGCACTGCGCAGTCTCGCTGAAGGTGGTTAGTATAATACAGTCCACACACAAAGACGAAGTAGGGGAGGGAGGAATAGAACTGATACCATTTTATTTATTTTATGTTTTAGACAAAGACAGACAGATTGACAGAAAGAAAGAGATACAGTAAGAGACTATCTGACAGACAGACATATAGATATAGACAGATATATACCCAAATATATCAGACAGACATACATAGAGGCAGACAGAATACAGATAGATACACAGATAGACAGAAAGATACAGATAGAGAGAGAGAGAGAGAGAGAGAGAGAGAGAGAGAGAGAGAGAGAGAGAGAGAGAGAGAGAGAGAGAGAGAGAGAGAGAGAGAGAGAGAGAGAGACAGAGACAGACGGACAGACGGACGGACAGATAGATAGAAAGGGAGAGAGTAAGAGACAGACAGACAGACAGAGCGACAGACACATGGATATAGATAGATATATACCCAGATATATCGGTAGACAGACATACAGAAATAGTCATACTCTTACTACTTGCATTATTTACAGGGGCGGTGATAGCAACGGCTGACCTAGATGACACGAAAAGTCTAGAGGTCGCTGTTCACGGTGTTGACGTTATGTTTCTCGTTACACACTACTGGGAGCACATGGACCAGAGCAAGGAGACGCAACAGGTGAGTACGTTATATTACTGTGAACAACACAGAGAGTGAGTACGTTATTATGGACAACACAGCGAGTGAGTACGTTACTGAGGACAACAGTGCGAGTGAGTACGTTACTATTGACAACACAGAGAGTGAGTACGTTACTATGGACCACACAGCGAGTGAGTACGTTACTGAGGACAACACAGCGAGTGAGTACGTTAATGGGGACAACACAGCGAGTGAGTACGTTACTATGGACAGCACAGAGAGTGAGTACGTTACTGTGAACAAGACAGAGTGAGTACGTTACTGTGAACAGCACAGTGAGTGAGTACGTTACCGTGAACAACACAGCGAGTGAGTACGTTACTGAGGACAACGCAGCGAGTGAGTACGTTACTGGGGACAACGCAGCGAGTGAGTACGTTACTGGGGACAACGCAGCGAGTGAGTACGTTACTGGGGACAACACAGAGAGTGAATACGTTACTGAGGACAACGCAGCGAGTGAGTACGTTACTGTGAACAACACAGAGAGTGAGTACGTTATTGAGGACAACACAGCGAGTGAGTACGTTACTGGGAACAACACAGTGAGTGAGTACGTTACCGTGAACAACACAGCGAGTGAGTACGTTACTGAGGACAACACAGAGGGTGAGTACGTTACTGGGGACAACACAGCGAGTGAGTACGTTACTAGGGACAACACAAAGGGTGAGTACGTTACTGGGGACAACACAGCGAGTGAGTACGTTACTGGGGACAACGCAGCGAGTGAGTACGTCACTGGGGACAACACAGCGAGTGAGTACGTTATTGGGGACAACACAGAGAGTGAGTATGTTATTGAGGACAACGCAGCGAGTGAGTACATTACTATGAACAACACAGAGAGTGAGTACGTTATTGAGAACAACACAGCGAGTGAGTACGTTACTGTGAACAACACAGTGAGTGTACGTTACCGTGAACAACACAGCGAGTGAGTACGTTACTGAGGACAACACAGCGAGTGAGTACGTTACTAGGGACAACACAAAGGGTGAGTACGTTACTGGGGACAACACAGCGAGTGAGTACGTTACTGGGGACAACGCAGCGAGTGAGTACGTCACTGGGGACAACACAGCGAGTGAGTACGTTATTGGGGACAACACAGAGAGTGAGTATGTTATTGAGGACAACGCAGCGAGTGAGTACATTACTATGAACAACACAGAGAGTGAGTACGTTATTGAGGACAACACAGCGAGTGAGTACGTTACTGTGAACAACACAGTGAGTGTACGTTACCGTGAACAACACAGCGAGTGAGTACGTTACTGAGGACAACACAGCGAGTGAGTACGTTACTGTGAACAGCAACGAGTGAGTACGTACTGTGTACGCGTGAACTATAGATGTGATGACGCTATTGTGAACAAGGCAGCTAGTGAGTACGTTAGGGCATATAACTATAGAAATGTGTACGTAACTTTGGATACAAAAACAAGACCAGTTGTGTACGTTACTGCGAACAGACGTTCAAGACATAAGGTGATTACGTCACGTCGAAGTTGTGAAACAAAACATATCAATCTTTATGGTACTCTGAACATGTGAACAGGTTTGTAGAACCGTATACAACCAAGTAGGGTTAATTGTTGTTGTTGATGATGATGGTGCTGTTTTCAGGGTAAGAACGCGGTGAACGTGGCGGTGAAGTGTAACATCAAACACTTGGTGTTCTGTGGGGCGGAGTCCGTCTTACCAATCACCGGCAAGGAATGTGGTCACATGGATGCTAAGGCCGCCATTGAGGAACACATGAAAGAAACAGGTCAGTACGAATAGAAATAAGCGTAAAGTAGACAGAAGATTTTTTTTTTTTTAATTAAAGTCTCACCTCGAGTATGAAAAACATCATCACTAAATATTATAAAATCTATAATAGCACGGAGTCACTTCACATGAAGTTTTGAGAGATTAAATAAGACATTTTGTTTTTTGTTGAAGACACTCATTATCATAATGCATCCGTTTCGTGTTTAATATATAACGTACGTCATAAATTTGTTTCGTGTTTCATATATAACGTAAGTTATAAATCTGTTTCGTGTTTCATATGTAATGTACATTGTAAATCTGTTTCGTTTTTCATAAATAACTCCATGTTTCGTGTTTCAGGTATAACGTACACACTCCATGTTTCGTGTTTCAGGTATAACGTACACACTCCATGTTTCGTGTTTCAGGTATAACGTACACACTCCATGTTTCGTGTTTTAGATATAACGTACACACTCCATGTTTCGTATTTCAGGTATAACGTACATACTCCATGTTTCGTGTTTCAGGTATAACGTACACACTCCATGTTTCGTGTTTCAGGTATAACGTACACACTCCATGTTTCGTATTTCAGGTATAACGTACATACTCCATGTTTCGTATTTTAGGTATAACGTACACACTCCATGTTTCGTGTTTCAGGTATAACGTACACACTCCATGTTTCGTGTTTCAGGTATAACGTACACACTCCATGTTTCGTGTTTTAGATATAACGTACATACTCCATGTTTCGTATTTCAGGTATAACGTACACAATCCATGTTTCGTGTTTCAGGTATAACGTACACAATCCATGTTTCGTGTTTCAGGTATAACGTATACTATCATACGGCTGCCGTTTTTCTACGAAAATCTACTGGGCGTCTTCAGACCTCACAACACTGGAGACGAAATGTATGCATTAGGTCAGTAACGCATATGCAGATACACAATATAGGTTTAATTAATTCAATTTTAACCAGTGGCTGATATAATCAAAGTCCGTGGTATGTACTGCCCTGTCTATATATGTATAAAAGAGATTTTTCGAAAACTCAACCAGACTATACTGATCAATAAATTAAACGCAAATATTAATGTATATATATACTACTCAAAAGAATTTAAGGGTCAGACGATATTTTCGACATTATTTTCTGAATGTCAATTATATTAGCTAGACCATAATGTCACGCATGGTATTGTTCCATTTTGACGAAAGTGAGTCTAAGCAACCCATAAATGAATTAAAATCCACTGTCATTGATACTGTCGACTAGTTCTAATGGCGAAAACATGCTTACATTTGCACGTAAATTAGGGCGAAAGCGAAAGGTCTCCTAAGTGCCCATAACTTGCTTTTTCACAAAGCGCTTCATTTGCACGCTTTGCACGTGTATTCCATGTTCCCAATGCTGAATTTCCGTATAATTGGAGCTTGCGTTCGTGTACGGTGCACACTCCAAATTCGACAATGGTACGACTTCGACTGACTATCGAAGATCGATGAAGAGCCAATAATCTACGTTGCCGTCGCCAGGCTGTTCGACCACCGCTTCTACCACGTCACAGAAAGGCCAGACGTCACTGGTGCACGCTTCATCTGCGGTGGCAACGTGTTCAGTGGGGTCGAGTGATGTTCACTGATGAGTCCAGGTTTAGTCTCCAGTTCAACGACGGTCGGGTTCGTGTCTACAGACGTTCTGGGGAGCGCTTCGCTGACGTTAACGTTAGACAACGTCACCGGTTCGGTGGTGGCAGCGTCATGGTGTGGGGCGGCATCTCTATCCACCACAGGACCCCCCTCTATGTGGTGGATGGCAATCTGAATGGAATCCGCTATCTGAATGAGATTATCCGGCCGTTGGTTCTCCCAGGCCTTCAGCAGATTGGCGGCGGGGCAGTTCTGCAGGATGACAATGCCAGACCCCACCGCGCCAGGGTGGTAACGGACTTTCTCAGACAACAAGGTATCGCCAGGATGGATTGGCCAGCATATTCGCCTGACTTGGCCCCGATAGAGCACGCCTGGGACGAATTAGGCAGGAGAGTTCGGGATAACCATGCCCCTCCGGCCAACCTTCATGATCTGGGTCAACTTCTTATGGCAGAGTGGCAGGCCATTCCCCAAGAGTTCTTCAGACGTCTGATCAACAGCATGAGGCAACGATGTGTCGAGTGTATTCGCGCCAGGGGTGGATTCACACACTATTAAACGAATGTTCTAATGTGTAAAATCCATGTTTGACAACCTTCAACTTTGACAGCATGTCATGTGACTTTCTTGTATACAGTGACGTTTATTTGTGGTTTTTTGTAAATATGGAACAATAAATAAAAAATTTGGTGTAGTTTACATCATCAATCTAATACACTCTGAAACTTATTTGGTTATAAATTTTTGACCCTTAAATTCTTTTGAGTAGTATATATTTAGTTTTCTTTAGTTTTGTGTCCTATTAAAATTATCAATGTCCAGTGTTAATTTAATCCCATTTTAAGTCTATTTACCGATTTAATGTATATTGAATTTTTTAATTGCAATACTCGCGTGTCTTGTGTTGTTGAGTATACATTACATTACATGTTTCCAGCTCTACCAACAGAGGGCGTTGCGATCGACTGTATGAGCGTGCACGACATGTCCAGGTGCGTCGTGAACCTGCTGTTGCGACCACGTGACTTCCTGTTCCGGACGGTGGGACTGACGGTGGAACGGATCACGGCCGAGCACATGGCGGTCACGATTCAGAAACATTTCAGCAACAAGCAAATCACAGCGTCCAACGTGAGTGGATAATGGCGGCGTCACACGGTACAAGTGTATCGTACGAGAAGGGCCTATTGTGACAAGACAACTTGACGATTTCATCGGTTGCTTATTAATCGGCTATTCTAAACGAGGCAGTCGTAACGTGTGTCGTCGCCTTAACCAGTGGTAGTGAGTAGAGTGAAACAGGGAGGGAGGGATTGCGGGTTTGGGGGAGGTAGTGGGCAGGTTTGAGGGAGGTAGTGGGCGGGTTTGAAGGAGGTAGGGTCACGGTGTCAATGAATGAACCTGTGAATGAATGAATTAATGAATGAATTAATGATTCAATGAATGAATGAATGAATGAATGAATGAATGAATGAATGAATGAATGGAAGAATGAAGATAGATGAATGAATGAAAGAATGGAAGAATGAAAGATAGATGAATGGATGAATGAATGAATGAGTCAATGAATGAATGAATGAATGAATGGATGATTCAATGAATGAATGAAAGGATGATTCAATGAATGAATGAAAGAATGAATGAATGAATGATAGATGAATGAATGAATGAGTCAATGAATGAATGAATGAATGAATGGATGATTGAATAATTGAATGATTGAATGGATTAATGGAATAACTAGTGAATAAACAAAAGAATGAATGAAGTAATAAACGAATGAAGAAATGAAAGAACAAACGAATTAATGAAGGGTGTAAGGATAAATGAATGGATGTATGGTGAATAGTTTCCTTTATTTTTATCATAACTTTGTTGTGGTTGTTGCTGTTGTTGTTGTTGTTGATGATGATGATGATGATGATGATGGTGACGATGACGAGGTATTGGTAACACAATGATAACACACATATATCATTAATAATGATTGAGATGTCCTATCTTCGTGATAAATGATGTTTATGATATAATATTATTCTTCTATTTTAGATTCGAGTCAGTGATTTTGAAAGTTTCGAATTCAAAGGTTCTCAAGAGATAGCCGCCATGTTTGAGTTCTACCAGACGGGCGAGCTGGAGAGAGATGTAAAAATAACCAAAAAACTTTACGGCTCCTCGCTGTCGTTCGAACGGTGGGTCGCGGAAAACAGAGACAAAATCGACAACGTCCTTTCTAATCGCCGGTTCAGTCAAATGGACGAAATACACTGATTCGGGGATTTCATTGGTCACTTCAGAATAGTCGGAGGAGCTTATTGCCATGTGATTGGCATTGAAATTCTGCTACGAATGATCGGATGGCGATGCTGTTGGGGTTTTGGGATTTCGGGATTTCGTTGGTTATTTCAGAATAGTGGGAGGAGCTTATTCTTATTTGATTAACACTCAGTCTGCCACGAATGATCGGATGGCAATGTTGTTGGGGTTTCATTGGTCATTTCAAAATAGTGGGAGGAGCTTATTTCCATTTGATTGGCATTGATAGTCTGCCATGAACGATTGTATGGCGATGTTGTTGGCTATTGGGGTGTGGTTTTTGACTTCCACATCTGGCACGATACATTCAAGTTATGAGAGAGTGGAGTTTACGATTTGTATGCCTATATCCAATTAAGAGTCAAGCAGGCTGTTCTTGACCTCTATCCCAGCTATCTGGGTGATTAGTCCAGGACGGTGGTCAGTGGTTAGTTGCCAATGGTTAGTGAGAGGGCAGTGTTTGTAGTGGTCTTTCACCTACCCATTTATGATTGGCATGGACAGAAAGGGAGTTCTAGGAGCCATGCCCCACCCAGTCATACCTATCTGGGTTTTTTACCAATTTTTTTAATTTTGCTTGTTGCCCCATATTTCATTTCATTTCAACTTATTTTCGTGCTTATATCCAATTAAGGTTCAAGTACGCTGTCCTGGGCATACATCTTAGCTATCTGGGCTGTCTGTCTAGGACAGCGCGTTACTTGTTAGTGAGAGAGAACGGTGTAGTGATCGTTAAAACTCGCTCTGGGTGGGAGCCGGTAATGGGATGCGAACTGTGTACCTACCATCCTTATGTCCGATGGCTTAACCACAACACCACCATAACACAACTCACAGTGACGTTGTCCCTACAGTATAAAATTCTGTCCACGCCAATACCAATTGAGCCGTTGGAACTAACTCTGGGTGAGACCCAATTCGGGGATGCGATCCCAGTACCTGCCAGCCTTAAAGTGTTGGAAAGATGCATACCCGGACCGCCAACACATACTTACACTTTAACAAATGAAAAACGCGTAATTTTAGAGTTAATAAAAAAAAAAAGTGATTATTCCTGCTAACTGGGGGAAGCCATTTTGTTTCGTTTTTGTGACGTCCGGTGGTATAGCTTGGGGCGAAGTGACGTCAGCTCCATCCATCTCCTTTATGCACAGTATAAACAAACACTCTAATTTACAACAAGGCGCTTCGCTTTCATCAACCTGACTTGTAAAACAACAAAAATGACTTGATAGTATAATAAACTATTTAACTAAATATATTCCAGTTTGCATCAATAGAACGAAATGGAGTTAGAGTATTTTTCTCTTTTAAAAAATCCAAAGAAAAATGCATATTATTTGAGACTACAACATTGGTCAGTTTTGTGATTTTAGATGGGAAAGTCTATTTAATCAAGGGTTTTACAGAATTACTTACAGTAATAAAGCAGGACGGCTGATAATGTCTATTACGATCTGAGGTGCGTCGCACGGTTATCACGCAATACCGTGTAACATTAATAAAAGAGGCACGTCGTTTTAGTGTGTCTAGACACGGTGTCTGGGGACCGTCTGAATATACACCTGTCAATCAGGAACCACATGTACAGGCTACGAAAAGAAAAGACCAATTAACCAAGAAAACACTCCGATTATTATTTCAGTACGTGGGTTAATTTAAGTACAAAACATAATACAGTTATTTTGACAGTGGTGGTTTATTTTTGTATTGAAAAATAATATATACTTGTTGCTGGCTTACTGGGATGGATATTATTATAGAACATTGCGATGCATCCGCAAAAATCAGGTATGTTTTGTTTCTTCAGTTCGAAGAATTCCTCTAGTGACACGTTAGGTATTACGTAACCACCAGATCGCCAGAGGGCGTATTCAATGGGATGTTACAAAATGGCTGCGCCCGTTATATATAATAGCCGTCACATTTAACCGTTTTATTTATTAACTATATGATTATACTTGTTGATATTAAGCAATAATGTGTATTATATATCGTTGACTATGCATACCAGGCTAAATGCCTTAATTGTCCCTTCCTTTAAGCCCAATGGCTCAACCAGTAAACCAACTAGATCTGTATTCTGATAATATTTACCGTGATTGTATCCATCCACAAATGGGGAAAACCATTCAATTTTATGAGTGGGCGGAGCTTGTTTTCTGACTGATGCCAGTGGTATCCTCTAAAATCTGGAACATTGCATTCTATTTATGAGTAGGAGGAGCTACTTGTTTTATGACTGACGCTGATGCTATTTACTCACATGTTTAGGCCGTTTGTGTGGGCGGTGTCTGAATTTCGCTTATCTACTGGTGGGTGGCGTCTATCGTCTTATTGGCAGTTGATTGGTCAAACGTTAAGTACGCACAATCGTCGGACATTTTCTATATCAAAATGGTGTAAGTGCAAATGTTCGTGTGGTATGGGCTTCCCTGTCCAGGGCTCCGTTCCACGAACGAATTGTAGCTAAGGTCAATTGTAGTGACTTACGGTGAATTTTACAACTGGCACCGTAAACTTTATGGCCGTTCCACAAAGCAACCTTACGGTAGTCGTAAGCGCCACTTTAATGATTAAAATATCCTTTACGAAGAAGTACGAATTAGTTAAATAATGAATTGGTTACCGACTTTTCGGAACATCTTAGATGTATTTATTGGTATCGGACATCCATGAAGTAACTTACCGGCCTCGGTGGCGTCGTGGTTAGGCCATTGGTCTACAGGCTGGTAGGTACTGGGTTCGGATCACAGTCGAGGCATGGGATTTTTTAATCCAGATACCGACTCCAAACCCTGAGTGAGTGCTCCGCAAGGCTCAATGGGTAGGTGTAAACCACTTGCACCGACCAGTGATCTATAACTGGTTCAACAAAGGCCATGGTTTGTGCTATCCTGCCTGTGGGAAGCGCAAATAAAAGATCCCTTGCTGCATGTCGTAAAAAAGAGTAGCCTATGTGGCGACAGCGGGTTTCCTCTAAAAAAAACAGTGTCAGAATTACCATATGTTTGACGTCCAATAGCCGATGATAAGATAAAAAAATCAATGTGCTCTAGTGGCGTCGTTAAATAAAACAAACTTTACTCTCTTTTTTTTCCATAAAGTAACTTCGTCAGTTTATTTGCTAAGCGATAATTGCCGAATGCATAAGACATGAGAGTTATCTCCCGTATTTTCGTGTGAAAGTCTTATAGCCTAGAATGTTTGTTCATTTTATAAAAGGCATTTGCTATATATTAGATCCATTTTTATACAAAAAAGTTAGTATCCTTCTTAGAAAATGACAAAAATCATCATTTAACTGCCATTTGACAGCTACGTTAGTGGCTTACAACTGCCTCGTACCTATTGTATATTTCCACAGTAATTTACAAAGATAGAAATTACGCCGCGTCGTGGAACGGGTTGGCGATCGTAAACAAAAATTAAGGTCGCGATGATAGGTATTTACGGCGATAGTAGTGCTAAGATCGCTTTGTGGAACGGGGTCCTGGACGGAGAAACCGACGCACGTCGACACCTGCGCCCATAACAGGCGTGCGCTACAACAGCTTGCTCTGAATGTTAATTTTAAGCCCTATGACCTGGCATGACCCTTGGTATGAACCATCCATAAAGTACGTACGTCCAGATGGGGGAGGGTTGGAAGTTCAGGTATTGCGTACGAAGAGTGTACAGGGGAAGGGGGGTTCGCTGATGGAGTACATATGCCAAACGTATTTTTTATTGGTGTAAATTGGATACAATCCAAGCTTCTAATTGCACCTATGTTTCAGCGCGGACGATCATTTCATTCATTTCATTTCTACTTATTTTCGTGCTTATATCCAATTAAGGTTCAAGCACACACGTCAGCTATCTACTTTGTCTGTCCAGAACAGTGCGTTAGTTGTTCGTGATTAGTGAGAGAGAAAAGGGTGTAGTGGAACCTTGTACCTTATGTCCGATGGCGTTACCACGACACCACCGAGGCAGGTTTCGGAAGATCAATGTACGCCTGTGCATGGGGGAGGGGTGTAATGCTCAGACGTACAAAAGGTTTACATGGGAGACGGGTGTATGATGCTCAGACGTACAAAAGGTTTACATGGGAGAGGGGTGTAATGCTCAGACGTACAAAAGGTTTACATGGGAGAGGGGTGTAATGCTGAGACGTACGGAATGTTTACATGGGAGAGGGGTGTAATACTCAGACGTACAAAAGGTTTACATGGGAGAGGGGTGTACTGCTCAGACGTACAAAAGCTTTATATGGGAGAGGGGTGTACTGCTCAGACGTACAAAAGGTTTATATGGGAGAAGGGTGTAATGCTCAGACGTACAAAAGGTTTATATGGGAGAGGGGTGTACTGCTCAGACGTACAAAAGGTTTACATTGGAGAGGGGTGTAATGCTCAGACGTACAAAAGGTTTACATTGGAGAGGGGTGTAATGCTCAGACGTACAAAAGGTTTACATGGGAGAGGGGTGTAATGCTCAGACGTACAAAAGGTTTACATGGGAGAGGGGTGTAATGCTCAGACGTACAAAAGGTTTACATGGGAGAGGGGTGTAATTCTCAGACGTACAAAAGGTTTACATTGGAGAGGGGTGTAATGCTCAGACGTACAAAAGGTTTACATGGGAGAGGGGTGTAATGCCCGGACGTACAAAATATTTACATGGAAGGAGGTAAAATAAAAAAAGAATCCCAGATTTTGTGTTTACGTACTTTATGGATGGCCTCCGTATGAGCGTGTGTGCGTGCATACATGTGTGCGTGTGTGTGTGTGTGTGTGCGTACGTGCGTGTGCGTGTGCGAACCAAACAATGCAATATTTGACTATTTATTTTGTTGGACGTACTTGTAGGTTAGTGTAATCTGGTTATTGATATTAGGTGTTTATATGTTTGTCAGAAGCGAACCCCGTGCAATGTGTGCTTTGCTGTGTTTTTTGTTTGTTAATCCAGTATTAAAATCTAAACTACTGGAGTACACTTGACAGGCTGACATTGTCGTCATAGCAGCGTTATAACCTATTCGGTATCGGTTAAAAAAACAAAGAGCTAAAGTTAAGTTTCTTTTGTTTAACGACACCACTAGAGCACACTGATTTATTAAGCATCGGCTATTGGATGTCATATACTTGATAATTTTGAAATATAGTCTTAGGGAGGAAACCCGCTACATTTTTCCATTAGTAGCAAGGGATCTTTTATATGCACCATCCCACAGACAGGGTAGCGCATACCACGGCCTTTGATAGACCAGTCGTGATGCACTGGCTGGAACGAGAAATAGCCCAGTGCACCACAACTGGTCAAAGGCCGTGGTATGTGCTTTCCGGTCTGTGGGACACCACTAGAGCACATTGATTAATGAATCATCGCCTATTGGATGTCAAACATTTGGTAATTCTGACTCGTCAACAGATTTTTCCTAATGCAGCAAAGGATCCTTTATATACACTTCCCCACAGACAGGAAAGCACATACCACGGCCTTTGACCAGTTTGTGGTGCACTTATTGGAACGAGAAAAGAAGACCAACAATAGCCGATATAAAATATCCCGAAAGACTGAGTAAACATCTACATCTGATCCCAATGTCAGGTCATGGTAATTTTGAACTTTGTTAGGTTTATAATGTTAAATCTCTTTCAAATCATTTTTACCAAGTGTTAATCTTTAAACTGCATCCCTCAGTGTTGAAAAAATGTCAGGCGCGTGTGCAGGATATTGTGCCGAGGGGGCAGGGGGTCTAGACTGGCGAGCGAAGTTTTTAGGGGATCGCGTCATACTCTCCCGGATAATACATTGAAAAAACCCTGGATTCGTTTGGAACAGGGTTTCGATCCCCAACCCCAACTCGAACCCCAACCCGCATACCTGCACACGCGCTTGGCAAGGTAGAAATTTGATAATCAAAGAAACTTAAGTGTTTTGAAATATTTTGTATTCTACTAAGGAAAATATTGAAGTTATGTAATGTTAAAGAAATCTGATGTTTGACATTACCACTGTATCTACTTTAAAATAAAACCTATCTACACGTTATGTGGATTAATGCATGTTTTAACTATTTAGCACAAATAGTTTGTGAGCGATCACGCCATTCTAGGGATATTTTTATGGTTGGGGTGGTGGGGGTGGTGGGGGTTTGAGTGTTTTTTAGGTTTTTTAAAATTATATTAGTTAAAGGGGCGGGGCTTAGCTCAGTAGTAAAGTGTTCTCCTGATGGGCGGTCGGTCTAGGATCGATTCCTGTCGGCGGACTCATTGGGCTATTTTCTCATTCAAAGCCAGTGCACCACAACTGGCATATCAAAGGCCGTGGTATGTGCTATTCTCTCTGTGGGATGGTACATATAAAATATCCCTTGCTACTATGGAAAAGAATGTTTCCTCTCTAAAACTATATGAGGACTACCAGATGTTTGGCATCTCATAGCCGGTGAGTAATAAATCAGTGTGCTCTAGTGGTGTCGTTAAACAAAGTGTAACTTAAACATTGGTTAAAATACGCCAAAAACAACCCACCAAACACGATACACAAACTATCAACAACAAGCAAAAGAAAAGAAAGAAAAACAAAAGAGTAAGTATGAAAAAGATATTTTATTCAAGTTTGAAAAAAGACATATTTCAACATGAACAATGTTAAACAATTGGTAAATATGAAACAATGACGTGTACGTAAATTATCTTGGGAATGCACTGAATGTATTTGCATGCAGAACGACAGATGAACGGACTTTAGGACTTATCACACCTCACCAAGGTTCCCTATAAATCTACTTATACACGTATTACAAGGTTCGGGCGGAAATTCGATATTTTATCTTGTTTAATGTAGAAGCGAGGTTTTTTTTATTATATTGTGTTAAATTCCGAAAGCACCAGAATAATCCGATAGGTGTTCGAAAGTACACGGACACTTCGTGTGAAATTTCGAAAACACCCGAGTAATATTGTAGGTGGTCGGAATCACACGAGGGATTTATATGACGATCCGAAAACACTCTAGTATTTCCGTATGCTTTCCGCAAATTTTCATGAGATTATATTACAAAATAAAAAACATTTAAAACAAACAAACGATGAAAATAATACAAGTTTCTGCTGTTGTTTTTTGTTTCGGTTTTGTTACAAGGATGGATATATAAGGCTTTACATTCTTAAAATGTTTGTGGGGTTTTTTTTCAATGTCATTATAAAGTAACATATTGCACACATGTATTGGCCACAATATACTAAAATGTACATGCAAATAAGTCATAACAAAAACAAGATTAAAATGAAAACAAAAATGTTCTGTAGTAAATTGTGTAAATATATGGTAGATACATTAACAAATACATAAGCACGTTTTTGTAGAAAACATGACAGAACATTTCAACTCACAGTAACTGGATGTGTTTTTTATTTAATATTTTAGGGTTATTTGTGTCCATGGCCGTAAACGGAGTATTTGTGTTTTATATACAGACAAACCCACTTAATTGCATATCATAGATGCCGCCCATATATTGATAATAACTGGTCAAACCCACTTAATTGTATATCATAGATGCCGCCTATATATTGATAATAAACGGTCAAACCCACTTAATTGTATATCATAGATGCCGCCTATATATTGATAATAACTGGTCAAACCTATTATCTGGCCTGCTTCGATTTCCAATTATAACCGGCAGTAAACTTTACAAATGTCTGGTGTAGCATGAACTTCGACTCGAATGATAACAAACATGTCAGTTTGCTTGTATTTAAAAACAAATCAGAAAATTAATATAACTTTCAGTAAGAATGTTGTAAAATCATAATATACAAATAACCGAATTATTCTATAAAATGATATGCAATTAAGTCGATTTGACTGTACATTACAATGTATTTTTAAAGTCGCACACCCTAGTGAAACAAGAGTCTGTGACGTCAAAACGGGGAAATACTCTTAAAAATTGTCTAGAGCTAGTTTCCATAACCGTTACTTCTCAGAGGTACGTGCGCTTTAATAAATATGAAAAAAATGTAGTTCATGGTTAGAAACAATAGAATTACCATAAACACTTCAAATGTAAGGACATAGATAGTCTAAATGATAACATAACAGTAATACCTGATTCCAATTATCAAAAACGGCTCTAATAGTGAAAAATACGCCGTAGTGTTTAAAAACTAGGGTTTGTCGCTTTAATTAATGTAATTCTCGAGTGTATTTTATATATTTAAGCATTTATAATCAATCGGCCATCTTAATCCGTAACACACACACATACCTCTCTCTCTCTCTCTCTCTCTCTCTCTCTCTCTCTCTCTCTCTCTCTCTTTCTCTCTCTCTACTCTCTCTCTCTCTCTCTCTCTCTCTCTCTCTCTCTCTCTCTCTCTCTCTCTCTCTCTCTCTCTCTCTTCGTTTTTCAACGAGGTGCTTCTGATCTGTCTATAAATGTAAAATGTTTCTCCAGAGATAAGAAACATTTAAATGTTACAGCTTGACAAGGACGTGGAAGAAAACAAGTAAATGCACACGTGATTTAAAATATTACACGTGGTTACGTTTCTCATGTCACGTGACAGGAAGACGAATGAAAATATGAAGACGTTGCAGAGGTAGTCGTAAGACTTTGGTGATTATAAAACATGTATAATACCAGCTCCTATTTGACATCAAGAATATAACCTGTATTAGAGAGATGCATGTTTGACATCAAGAATTCAACCAGTATTAGGCCAGTTCCTATCAGATATTATAAATTAAAGCTATATTTGATAAGTTTCTGTGTGACATCAATAATTAAACCTGTAGTAGACCAGTTCCCACCTGTCATTACGAATTAAAGCTATACTGGATAAGTCCCTGTATGACATCAATAATTAAACCTGTAGTAGACCAGTTCCTATCTGACATTACGAATTAAAGCTATACTGGATAAGTCCCTGTGTGACATCAATAATTAAACCTGTAGTAGGCCAGTTCCTATCTGACATTACGAATTAAAGCTATACTGGATAAGTCCCTGTGTGACATCAATAATTAAACCTGTAGTAGACCAGTTCCTATCTGACATTACGAATTAAAGCTATACTGGATAAGTTCCTGTGTGACATCAATAATTAAACCTGTAGTAGACCAGTTCCTATCTGACATTACGAATTAAAGCTATACTGGATAAGTCCCTGTATGACATCAATAATTAAACCTGTAGTAGGCCAGTTCCTATCTGACATTACGAATTAAAGCTATACTGGATAAGTCCCTGTGTGACATCAGTAATTAAACCTGTAGTAGACCAGTTCCTATCTGACATTACGAATTAAAGCTATATTTGATAAGTTTCTGTGTGACATCAATAATTAAACCTGTAGTAGACCAGTTCCCACCTGTCATTACGAATTAAAGCTATACTGGATAAGTCCCTGTATGACATCAATAATTAAACCTGTAGTAGACCAGTTCCTATCTGACATTAC
The DNA here is from genome assembly GCF_016097555.1 of Gigantopelta aegis. Taxonomy (NCBI): domain Eukaryota; kingdom Metazoa; phylum Mollusca; class Gastropoda; order Neomphalida; family Peltospiridae; genus Gigantopelta; species Gigantopelta aegis. Next base: position 45,679,777 of record NC_054705.1, on the reverse strand, counting down.
GAATTAAAGCTATACTGGATAAGTCCCTGTGTGACATCAATAATTAAACCTGTAGTAGGCCAGTTCCTATCTGACATTACGAATTAAAGCTATACTGGATAAGTCCCTGTGTGACATCAATAATTAAACCTGTAGTAGGCCAGTTCCTATCTGACATTACGAATTAAAGCTATACTGGATAAGTCCCTGTGTGACATCAATAATTAAACCTGTAGTAGACCAGTTCCTATCTGACATTACGAATTAAAGCTATACTGGATAAGTCCCTGTGTGACATCAATAATTAAACCTGTAGTAGACCAGTTCCTATCTGACATTACGAATTAAAGCTATACTGGATAAGTCCCTGTATGACATCAATAATTAAACCTGTAGTAGGCCAGTTATCTCCTATCTGACATTACGAATTAAAGCTATACTTACGATAAGTTCCTGTAATGACATCAATAATTAAACCTGTAGTAGACCAGTTCCTATCTGACATTACGAATTAAAGCTATACTGGATAAGTTCCTGTATGACATCAATAATTAAACCTGTAGTAGACCAGTTCCTATCTGACATTACGAATTAAAGCTATATTTGATAAGTTTCTGTGTGACATCAATAATTAAACCTGTATTAGACCAGTTCCTATCTGACATTACGAATTAAAGCTATATTTGATAAGTTTCTGTGTGACATCAATAATTAAACCTGTAGTAGACCAGTTCCTATCTGACATTACGAATTAAAGCTATACTGGATAAGTCCCTGTGTGACATCAATAATTAAACCTGTAGTAGACCAGTTCCTATCTGACATTACGAATTAAAGCTATACTGGATAAGTCCCTGTGTGACATCAGTAATTAAACCTGTATTAGACCAGTTCCTATCTGACATTACGAATTAAAGCTATACTGGACAAGTCCCTGTGTGACATCAAGAATTAAACCTGCATTAGACCAGTTCCTATCTGACATTACGAATTAAAGCTATACTGGATACGTCCCTGTGTGACATCAATAATTAAACCTGCATTAGACCAGTTCCTATCTGACATTAAGAATTAAAGCTATATTGGATAAGTCCCTTTGTGACTTCTACAGTGGTTAGTTTTGGCATTACCTATCTAGCAAATGGACTCGTCATGGTATATTCGGGTGATAGCAAATGAAGATCTCAGAATGGGACTAAACAGGCACCGTAAATAATAGAGATCCATTAACTCGGAGATCTCGAACATTGTTTAGAATTGCATAAACACGCTTCCACTTGCTTGTGTTTATGGGGCGGATACAGACTTTTTTTTTAGGGATGGTAAGCTCCTTTAAAATGACCCCCACCCCCCAGTATTTTAAAGTACGTTAACATGCTTTGTTCCGCAGAAACACTCATCTGACCAAGATATTAGATTTGCTTCATTACCCCCCCCCCCCCCCCCCCCTCCCCCCGCTAAATACGGGATTTTGTGGGCACGTTCAAGTTGCAATGCTTAGAATCGTTGGGCATTTATTTTAACAGAATAAAAAAATTAACATGTTCAACACTTTTCGTACAGTATATTAAAGGGATTTTATAGTCTGACATGAACTATGTTGAAGTGAAAATAACAACTGGAAGGTTTCATCTTCACAGTAAAATGTTTCAAGAAACTTTTATTTCACCTTAAGTGACGTCAGGTCAAAATGGTTTATTATGGCTTTCCGATATTTTTTGTAATTATTATTTTAGAATAAAAGTAAAATGACGAATGTTGTATAATAAAAACAATATTTTATGTTTTGTCTTGGTTTTTGTTTTGTTTTTGGTCAAATACGATTTAAATCTAATTTCATACCACGTATGCTATACACAAACGCCTGGTGTGACGTAATCGCATGCTTACTCGCTAAGAAGCAAATCATATTTGAAAAAGAAAATCAAGACAAAACAAAACAAAACAAAAACATCAAAAAAGATATAAATATCTTCTAATTAAAACTGGCTCGTATTTAACATCAATAATTAAAGCTGTATTATCTTAACAACTAAACGGTTATCCACGATCAAAACCGTATCTCAGCACAATGCAGAGTCGAACGGGCATTTGGCAAAAATAGTGGTTGATCCTATGAATCTCTATCTAATGCCTGTTGTGTAGGAGGACAGCCACTCCCGAGGAGATTCCGTACTGGATAATACATCGTTCCAGCAAACCGCTCAGAGGACTGCCACCACAGTCATTCAAACAAGATATGACCAAGAATTAAGCTGTATGCCTGTTCTGTAGGGGACAGCCACTCCCGAGGAGATTCTTTACCGGACAATAATCGTTCCCGCACCGCTCAAAGAGGACTGCCACCCCAGACATTCAAACACGATATGACCAAGAATTAAGCTGCATGTCTGTTCTGTAGGAGGACAGCCATTCCCGAGATTCCTTACTGGATAATACATCGTTCCCGCACCGCTCAAAGAGGACACATCAACAAAACTTACACTTAACGTAGATTTAGACAAAGACTCGGCGACGTCTATAGAGTGTACCCACGAACAGTTATCAGATTGAAGACTGTCAAAACTCATCATTTTACCCACTTGTCTTAGTCGCGTGTATTTGATGAACTGGCTATGTTAATGTTTTTTAGCAACAACCATTTTTTGTCAAATACCCGTTCGACTCTATATTGTGTAGAGATACGGTTTTGTTAATATTTCTTTTCTACCCTGGACTCGGACTTTGGCGAAGTCAAAATGTGTGCCCAGAGAGGACGAGCTTGGACCTTAATTGGATATAGGCACGCAAATAGAGTTGATACAATACAATGGGTATTCCAGGATGCCTGGACGGGTACGATTGAATGTTACATACATGGCAAGGAAAGCAGGTTTTGTAATTATGGCTGTCGTCCGAGCTGTAGCTGGGGACACATGCTCACCCGTCACTAACCACACACTCATCTCGAACACATGGCAGCTACAATACTGAAGGTCATCAAACCCATTAATATAAGGCAAGTTAAAAAAAAGTATAGTATTTTTCATTTGTATTAAAAACGGATACTTGAGGCACCACTATTCATCTTGTAATTTAATAAGTAATACTACAATTTAATATATAGTTCGGTTTAGAAATACGTTTCCTTCTTCTTCTTTCTTTAAAAAAATGTAATTATATAAATGACTTCAAAATGTTTCTCTTGTGGTTACAAGTAGGTCGACCAATTGTAGTGTTGTTGTGGGTGTCATCAAGACTGGAAACTAATAAGGACAAAGTTGAAGATTATTTTCTTTAACGACACCACTGGAGGACATCGGTTATTGGATATCAAACATTTTGGTAATTTTGACATATTATAGTCTTACAGAGAAAACCCGCTACATTTGTTCATTAGTAGCAAGGCATATTTTATGTGCACTATCCCACAGACATGATGGTACATACCACGGTCTTTGATAAACCAGTCGTGGTGCACTGGCTAGAACGAGAAATAGCCCAGTGGAAGAGAGACAAAGAGACAGTTACTGCATAAAATGATTTCGGATAATTAGGGTCATGAGCAGCATTTGCTTTCCATTTTCAAATATTCCATAGCTATAGAATTGATTGTGTTCTAGAACTGCTTCTCTGGATCTACCTTACTTTCAAGATTAAAAGCGCAGACCCTAGTTTCAGCCCGTGAAAATGTACACCAAATTTGGTTTATCTACAAATCTGTAACACACCTAGATAAAGTTACCACATAGTGAAGCTATAATTACTGTGGTGTTTAAACGAGGAAATGGTGTCTTTAAAAAGTACAGCTCGTCTCGATAACCATTATTTCTCAGACGAATGTGCGTTTTTAGAATTATGAAAAAAATGCATCTTGGGGTATTATCAAAACCTGAATGACTAGAACCACTTCAGGTTTACGAAAATGACTATTCTAAATAATAAAATGTAAGTACATCTAATTTAAATTATCAAAATGAGCTTTAAAAGTGAAAATGCGTCGTAGTGTTTAAAAGCTAGGGTCTGTCGCTTTAAAATAGGAGAGGCAAAGATTGCTTTCCAACCTTTCAAAATTGCCGCAGGTAACACAAGCTAAGTTCGAGTCCTGTTTGAGGGGAGTGCAGTTTTCCCACCCCCTTGCTTTGCCGCTAGGTACGGACCTGATTATGTGTGTGATTATTAATTGTTATGTTTTGCGGATAGTGAATATTCCTTTTAAACACCACTCTTATCACTCCCACGTGATCATTTGCAGGGCTCGAAATTAAGTATTTTGTGTCGCCCACGGCAGATAATGTACATCAGGTTTATACATTTTGCCGTCGTTTGGGAACTTTTACCGATGTCAGTAATTTTTATCCAGCGGTACGAAAGTGCCAAAGGTGATGCTCTCGACCTATATTTATATCTCAACAACGGCAATTGCCGTCGGTGCCGGCGTTAAGTTCGAGCCCTGCTGGGCCCCGTTCCACGAAGTGATCTTAGCCCTAAGATTACCGTGAGTGAATAACTATCATACGCACTTAAAATGATCACAGCGCTAAGAGCGCTTCGTGGAACGGGGCCCTGTTTTACGAAGTGATCACAGTGTTAAAATCACCTTAAATGCATACCGTAGTTATACACTTACATTGATCGTAATGCTACGATCGTTTAGTGAAAGTGGCCCAGTGCTCTGAAAAATAGTTGTAACAGACAAAACTGTAAATAAAATTGAAAACCTAATTCTGTTAATTCCCTGAAAGTTCACACAATGTCCATTCTATAAACTGACTCCCTGCTCGCACTTGACACAAAGTTCACTATGATAACCTAGGTATTATTTTGTTAATATTTCAGAGACTTAACACAATGTTCATTCTTCAAAACACACACACATATAACTGTCCATCACATTTCATTCAATGTTCATTCTTAAAAATATAAACTTTGTTCAATTGTTAATACAGTGTTCATTTCAGAACTATTGTTCTTTTCCTGAGTTATAACAATTATCTTCAAATTCTAAAAGAGTGTCCCATATTCATTTTGTGGAAATTGCAGGCCTGTAGGAATCGGGGGTGAGAGTGGTGGGGGGGGGGGTGCAGGGTCCGGGTGACACGTTCTTCCCCTATTTGAGGACTAAAATTAGCTTTTGTTTGCCCAATTCTGTGTAATTAAAGATTAAAATGTGGCTTGTGCAAAAAAACCAACTAAACTGTGCCCCCCTCCCCCCTCCCAACTAAACTGTGCCCCATTTGATATTGTGCCATCCCCCACGCACCCACCCACCAACCCACCCCCATTACCGCCACTCCAGATACCGCTCCTATGGTCCTGAATTAGACACAGTGTTTGTCCGGTAGTCCTAAAAGACACGTGCATGGATGTATGTATGGATGTACAGATGTATGGATGGTTGGACGCCACACTGATACAACAGGGTCAAAGGTCAGTGCATCACAAAACTATACATTTGTCCTGCTAATCATTATTCTGCCAGAATGGTCTTTTCCCCTCCCTATACAAAGCTAATAAGACACGGGATAAGATATTCCTTTTGTATGATTGTTTTAAGGTTAAATATATAATATATTATCTGTGCATTTTGACGATTCAAATGAGAAAATTGTCAATACATAACCCCTTAGCCTAATTTTCCCTGTCTAAAACAATTTCAAAATTACTAGTTTGTTCTGTGTTGTTGTTGTCGTGATTGTTGTTATAAAACTACAATTAGAGAGTTAACAATGTATAAAAACAATTAAAATACTTTTCAAAGAAACCCCCCCACAAGTATTAGAAAGGGGGATGGTAACACACCCACAAACACATAAATTAATACAAGGTTACACACAAATCGAGTGTTTGAACACAAAGAAACGCCCATTATGCAATATTATATAGTGTGACCCACCCCAAAAAACGATAAACCTACTGAATATGGAATTATTTAAGAAGTATGGGGATTAAAGTTTTGATCTTTCACACCCATTACTGTAATATATGATCTTAAATATTGGCCTCCTTCGGTGAACATTCTAGGCTCATGGGTCAAATAGTATTTAACTTTTAAAAACAGATTCAAAATTGCCACAACTGAACAAAGGCCGTGGTACGTGCTTTCCTGTTTGTAGGAAAGTGCATATAAAAGATCCCTTGCTGCATTAGGAAAATATAGCGGGTTTCCTCTGATGACTATGAGTCAGAATTACCAAATGTTTGACATCCAATAGCCGATGATTAATTAATCAATGTGCTCCAGTGGTGTTGTTAAACAAAACACATTTTATTTATTTATTTATTTAAAATGTGACGTCAGACAGGAGAGCAGTTAGTGCAATACAAGTCACATTTTGGTTTCTTACAATTTTGTATTTGTTGCCGTTTTAACAATGTCTGACCTACGTGCCTAAAAGTTTCACTGAAGGTGACAAATATCCATATAGTAATAGGTGTGAAATATGAAAGTTACAGGCCACAAACCCTTTAATGCAATCTGATTAAAATTAGCTCTACTGGGTCTAGCCAGTAGATCTAACAGCATTGCGTGGACTCCCATGTCCATTTGACATTTAATCTATAAATAACAATTTAAATATCGACCAATTACACTTCGCCTTTTATAGTGTTATTCGGGAGCATACAAATTCTAAAAATATCGGGCGAGACTATTTATGCAATAGGCGAACTTGTTGGTCTATTTCAACATTGAAAAAACAGGGGCAAAAGTGCAGTAATAAACTTTGGATTGTATGCTAGTATAAACTGATTTTATGGCTATGCTGTCACGGTTTATTTTTTCGTCTTGAAACGAATTTTATATAAAATTTTATATTGCAATTAGTTTCCGGAATACTTCGTAATTCACCCGAATTACTTCGTATACCCTCGGTATAATCCCGAATGTTTTCAAATTCTTTTCAAATCACTGGCATGATTTTGCAAGTAAGGTTTTGATTGGTCGAATGAAAGGTCAACTGGACATGAGCTCCAACGGGCTGCTGTTAGATCCATATGTAATAGTGGAGCTAATTTTAAATAGATTGCTTTTAATGGTGACAAATATTCATATAGTAATAGGTGTGGAATACGAAAGTTACAGTCCACAATCCTTTTAAATGTGACAAATATCCATATTGTAATGGGTGTGAAATATAAAAATGTCAGTCCCCAAACCTGTTTTATACACAATTCCATATACAGTAGGGTTATCGTTTTGAAGGGGGGGGGGGGGGGGGGGGGGGGCACCCGATATATATATATATATAATATATATAACAAATATCGAAGAATCTTAGGATACAAAATAATACATTCTTCATCATTCTATTATAATAATCCTTTCATTCATGCACACAAAAAAACATTCCTTTACAACAACAAAAAAAGTAAACAAACGCGCTTCCCCCTCACCTACCCCACACCCCACCCACACCCTTCCTGACAGTGCACAGATGCCAGGCATGACTCTTTCATCACTTTAATCAATCACGTTCGATAATTGTTTCAATACAACGTAAGCTACCCCTTCATTCCCATATCACGTACAGTATTTCCCGTACCACGTGCAATATTTCCCGTATCACGTACAGTATTTCCCGTACTACGTACAGTATTTCCCGTATCACGTACAGCATTTCTCATATCATATACAGTATTTCCCGTACTTCATACAGTATTTCTCATATCGCGTACAGTATTTCCCGTATCACGTACAGTATTTCCCATATCACGTACAGTATTTCCCGTACTACGTACATTATATTCCGCATCAAGTACAGTATTTCCCATATCACGTACAGTATTTCCGGTACCACGTACAGTATTTCCCGTATCACGTACAGTATTTCTCATATCACGTACAGTATTTCCCGTATCACGTACAGTATTTTTCCGTATCACGTACGATACCTTTTCATTTGAACATCACGCAAAATATATCGTCATGTGACTGTTACGTATGATATATGTACATTTTGTTCCTCTGTACGATACTGTTAGTCGATATAATTAATAACGAACGATGTGCTCATTTTTAACATTACATGTGGCCACTCATTTCTCAATCACGTACAATTCTTGTATCTTTTCCTTTTTCGATTTCTTTTCATAATCTGAATTTAAAATGTCTTCAAATCATATGTGACGTAAACTCCTGCATACCATTTTTTGATCTCTTTTAAAAAAAAAATGCATATACATCCTTTTGTCACAATTATGTACATTCTTTAATTCCACATGTACAGTGAAACATCGATATCTCGAACTCTGTTATATCGTGAACACGCGATATCTGGAGGTCGAGAAATTTAATTATCTCATGGCTTAAATATCAGTGATAACACTTTTATCTCGAACTATTTGGTGTTGTCCCTTCAACTTGGAAATAGCGATGTTTTCCTGTATAAAAAATTCACCCTTTCTGTTATCAAGCACAGTTCATCTTCATATCACGCACAATAAATTTTGTACAGACTTCGTTCTGTTCAGGGTTGTAAACACATCGTTTCTTAAATAACATGCGATTAATTATATTGAAAAATAAAGTACAATCCATCTTTTGTGAAATCACATGCAATTGGTGTGGGGTCCTTTTTAGATAATAGCGTATGAACAATCCTTTTACAATCACAAACAAATCATTTCAGTTTAGCTCACGACCTTTTGTCCTGAATCCATTTGAACAAAACGTTAACAATACATCTTATTTCCGGAATCATAGGTAACACCATCTATTTATTTTACTGTCTAAAAAACGTACAAGCACTTGTACGTACAAGTCTTCCAATCTGATGATAATGACGTACAACCATTCGTAATCAGTGCCGTACATGCATTTCTTACTCAAACCATGTACAACCACTTGTAATCAGTGCCGTACAAGCATTTCTTACTCAAACCATGTACAACCACTTGTAATCAGTGACGTACAAGCATTTCTGAGTCAAACCATGCACAACTACTTGTAATCAGTGACGTACAAGCATTTCTTACTCAAACCATGTACAACCACTTGTAATCAGTGACGTACAAGCATTTCTGAGTCAAACCATGCACAACTACTTGTAATCAGTGACGTACAAGCATTTCTTACTCAAACCATGTACAACCACTTGTAATCAGTGACGTACAAGCATTTCTGAGTCAAACCATGCACAACTACTTGTAATCAGTGACGTACAAGCATTTCTTACTCAAACCATGTACAACCACTTGTAATCAGTGACGTACAAGCATTTCTGAGTCAAACCATGCACAACTACTTGTAATCAGTGATGTACAAAACATTTCTTACTCAAACCATGTACAAACACTTACAATCAGTGACTTACAGGCATTTCTTACTCAAACCATGTACAAACACTTACAATCAGTGATATACAAGCATTTCTGAGTCAAACCACGTACAAGCATTTTTGTCCACGACCACGTACAACCACTTCTACCAAGAGCCAGCCACTCCTGCACAGAATTACGTACACACTCTGGTACCAGAACTCCCATAACATGTAAGCACTTTTAAACCGCGTTCAGTATTTACTGGTGTTCTTTTCTTTTCTTTTCTTTTTTAACTTACAAATTGCTCAAGTTATTCACCCCGGGAACATAAACACTTTCAGTGAGGCAGAGAACGTCACTCGAGACACAGATGCAACACGAAAGGCGATCAGTATTTGTTCACTCGGGAAGAATTACCCGCCAAAATACGTTACGTTCAATGAGGACATGTTCCTCATTTCTAGTCCTTCGGTACACCAAGATTCACATATAATTCCATTTAGACACGTGTGTAACAAGCAGCCCAGTACAATATGTACCAATATAATATAATATTAATTATGCATGGTCTAAACATTCGTATATAATATGCATTAGTTGGATATTGTTAAAGTAATCACCTAATCCTCTTTTAATACAATATATCCATGGCGTATCTCTTTCCACATAATATGCCTCAAACTGGACATGTTCAAACGTATCTCTTTCCACATAATATGCCTCAAACTGAACGTGTTCATGGCGTATCTCTTTCCACATAATATGCCTCAAACTGAACATGTTCATGGCGTATCTCTTTCCACATAATATCTCAAACTGGGCATGTCCATGGTGTATCTCTTTCCACATAATATGCCTCAAACTGAACATGTTCATGGTTTACTTCTTTCCACATAATATGCCTTAAACTGAACATGTTCATGCGTATCTCTTTCCACATAATATGCCTCAAACCGAACATGTTCATGGTTTACTTCTTTCCACATAATATGCCTCAAACTGAACATGTTCATGGCGTATCTATTTCCACATAATAATCCTCAAACTGAACATGTTCATGGTGTACTTCTTTCCACATAATATGCCTCAAACTGAACATGTTCATGACGTATCTCTTTCCACATAATATGCCTCAAACTGAACATGTTCATGGTTTACTTCCTTCCACATAATATGCCTCCAAACTGAACGTGTTCATGGTTTACTTCCTTCCACATAATATGCCTCAAACTGGACATGTTCATGGTTTACTTCTTTCCACATAACATGCCTCAAATTGAACGTGTTCACGGTGTATCTCTTTCTACATATGCCTCAAACTGAATATATTCATGGTGTATTTCGTTCTGGAATATTTCTTAAACTGACTGCATGTCTGGTTTAAATGTGTAATGCTCATACTGGAAGAATTTACCAGTCTGTGCTTGTCTTTACCCTTCTCTTGAGTATGGCTAAAACTGATCACACCGCTGGTCTAAATTTCCCAATACAGTACACTTTAAACGTCAAAATACTGAGACGTGTTACTGGTCTAAACCTCCGTATTCAAAATGCCTGACATCGACTTCACTGAAATCGTCCCGTGTGTAAACTTCCTTAAACAATATGCTTCAATTTAATACATTAATTTTGTTTCCTGATCCATCCTTTCATACCACTGCTGCTCAAACCTGAAACGACAGAATGAAACATATATATCTTGATCTAAACATCCTCAGTGACATCTTGTTTTCGTTGTCTACACCGTCCAACACAATATGCCTCAAACCCATTTAACCCTTGTCTACAGATTTTAACACAGCACTCATCAAACTGACTGTAGACTCAGTCTAAAGCATTCAATGCCGCGTACCTCAAATATGACACATTCATAGCGAGAGAATCCCACGTCAGCCATATGGAATCAGGGACTACACTTTGTAATACATTCTGCTGAAAACTGATTTAAGTCCGGTCCAAAACATTGCACACGATGTGCTTCAGATTTAACACATTCTTGCCGAAAACATTCGACGTGAGCTGTATAGAATCCGGGTTTAAACTTTGTGGTACAATCTGTTGCAAACTGAGCATAACCTTTCGAGGAACTCTGGTCTAAACTGTGTGATACAATCTGTTGCAAATTGAGCACAACCTTTCGAGGAACTCCGGTCTAAATCTTGCAATACAATCTGCCACAAACTGAGCACAACCCTATCGAACAACAAAATGCATCCCTCACAAAAGGTACGGAATTTCAAATGGACGCTCTTTTCTGGTAAAAGAATTGAGACTGTAAGAACGAATTGGACTCCTCTACTGCACTCTGCGTGTCCTCCTTCGTACTGGACTGCGAGGTCTTGGGTAACAAGTGAGCTATCTTACTGGGGGCCATAGTCACTTTATACCTGGGCTTCGTTTTAGCCCGGAGATTATAGCACGAACACGAACACACGGAAATAAGATCGTTAAACTCCGGCGCCTCTTGCGCGCCGGACACCACCTGTCCGTTCGACGTTATGACGTCACCTTCGAGTCTCGCCGCTCCCTGCGCAGCCGCAGCAGCCTCCAGCTCCTCCCTCCGCTCGTCCACCGTGTTCATCGTCAAGAACCGCAAAACGAGAAGGTTCATGGCGGCGGAAATGACGGTCAGACCGAACAGGATGAAGATGAGACTGAACGCCACGTAGTGCGGTTTGTACGACAGCGCGTTGTCCTTCTGCAGCGCCACAAAGTCCCCGAAACCGATGGTGGTGAGCGTGATGAAGCAGTAGTAGAGGGAGTTGATGTACTCCCACCCTTCGTAGTAGGAGAAGGCCGCCGCGCCCGTCGTCAGGATGATGGTGGACAGATTCATGGCCACCATGATGAGATGGGTCTCCGAGACCTCGGCGCTCTTCATTCGGAAACACTTCCTCAGCTGTTTGAGCAGGAACGTGACGAACGTGTTGAGTCTCTCTCCGACACTCTGGAACATCACGATACAGAGAGGGATCCCCGCCAGCGCGTAGAACATGCAGAAGATCTTCCCGCCTACCGTCTGCGGCGTGCTGTGGCCGTAACCTGTTGGAAATAAACAAAGAAAGAGTCAAAAGGATATTTTAACAATATTGAAGAATAAGTAGAATATATTCTCGTCTACCGTCTGCGGCGTGCTGTGGCCGTAACCTGTTGAAAATAAACAAAGAAAAACACGTCAGTGTTAATAAGGCTTAAAATCATTAATATTTTTTTGAAAGTCGTATCTCAGCTCAAGGCAGAGTGAAAAGGATATCTTAACAATATTGAAGAATAAGCAGAATACATTCTCGCCTACTGCTTGTGGCGTGCTATGGTCGTAACCTGTAGAAAATTAAATAAGACACATGTCAATGAGTTACCAACAAGGGCAAAGCAATTTTTAAAATCGTATCTCTGCTCAAGGCAGAGTCAAATGGAAGTTTTAACAATATTTCACCAAACAGACATCGGTGTTATTCAAAATCTGAACGACAAAACCATTAATATATGTTTAAATCGTGCCACTAGCAAAGTCAAAAGGGAATTTTAACAATGTTGTATAAAATGCAGAAGACTGTGCCTATGTCGTGCTATGGCCACAAACAAAGGAAGAAACCATTAACCTTTTCAAAGTCGTATCTCTGCTCAAAGCAGTGAAACGGATGTTTTAACATATTGCTATGAATGCTTTAATGAGACAGCTATTTATCCAAAACAGACGTCGCTAATTCACAATATGGACGACAAACCCATTAACATTTTTAAAACCGTCTCTCAGAACAAGACAAAGTCAAAACGAAACTTTTACAATATTGTCATGATTGCTTCCATGCGTCACTGGATTTTTTGCCTGGGACCCAGCAATACATGTAGCGAATATGACACAATTAATTATGCACAAATGTAGAGGATTTTCGCACATGCAATACCACTAAGTAACACAAGAACATTTTAGCGTATGGCAGCCTGCTCGTGTCAAAATGGTTTTAGTCACTGTTGATCTGCAAGGGGCTTAACTTTGGCGCAGGTGTATAGTCCAGTGGCGTTGGCAAACAAAACAAAGGTGTGTTTTGTTTAACGGCACCACTAGAACACATTGACTTATTAATCATCGGCTATTGGATGTCAAACATTTAGCACATACCATGGCTTTTGATACACAAGTCGTGTTGCACTGGCTGGAACTTGAAATAGCCCAATGAGCCCACCGACGGGGATCGATCCTAGACCGACCGCGCATCAAGCGAGCGCTTTACCACTGGGCTACATCCCGTCCCTCTTTCACGACATCATTACCAGATGTGTGACATCAAACTGCTCCTGAATAAACTTTAAGTGCTGGGGTGTTCTTGAACGTAAATCTTTTTCCCTCTATATTTATTCAACAATGTTACAGAGCAATGCGTGCCTCAACTGATCATCATCGTGTTAAATTAAGCGGTGATTATGGCACCACGGAAATAGCTCCAGCGATGTTAACACGTTTAGAAAGTGTGTTCGGAGTCGGCCTAAAAATAACTCTTTAAGACTGCCACGGTAAGCCGATCACCAGAAAGTGGGTTTCCTCTCTACAGCACTCGGCGCCGAGTGAAATTCGAACTCTTGTTAATAAACAGCAACTCTAGATTCCTGGGTGATATATCGATACCTGTCGTTTGTACGATACCAAATAGTATCCCATGGGTGACAATGTTAACACGTATTTCTGACAATATTAAAGGAAGGAAAATGGTTTATTTAACGACGCACTCAACACATTTTATTTACGGTTATTTGGCGTCAGACATATGGTTAAGGACCACACGGATATAGAGATTGGAAACCCGCTCTCGCCACTTCATGGGCTACTTTTTTCGATTAGCAGCAAGGGATATTTTATATGCACCATCCCACACACAGGAAAGTACATACCACGGCCTTTGTTACATCAGTTGTGGTGCACTGGCTTGAACGAGAAATAACCCAATGGGATCCTAAACCGGCCGCGCATAAAGCGAGCGCTTTACCACTGGGCTACACCTCGCCCCTCGTTTGTACAATACCAAATGGTATCCCATAGGCGACAAAGTTAACACGTATTTCTAACAATATTAAATGCGCTCTGTATCAACCAATTCAAACTTTGACAAATAAAGTTTGTTTTGTTTAACGACACCATTGGAGCACATTGATTCATTAATCATCGCCTATTGGATGTCAAACATTTGGTAATTCTGACTCGTAGTCTTCAGAGGAAACCCGTTACATTTTTCCTAATGCAGCAAGGAATCTTTTATAGGCACTTTCCCACAGACAGGATAGCACATACCACTGTCTTTGATATACCCATCGTGGTGCACTGGTTGGGACGGGAAAAAAATCTATAAGAGAATTAGTCCACTGAGGTGATTCGATCCTTCGACGCAAGCACCTCATTCGGGCGCTCTATCGACTGAACTTAATCCCGCCCCCTAAGCGACAATGTTAACACGTATTGCTAAGAACATTATGCGCAATGCATCAACCAAACTTTCGAACAATAAATAATACGAGTACTACAATAACCCGCCTCCACCCCCACCCCCACCCCCACCTCCACACCCACACCCCACACCCCAAAACAAATAAAATAAAATAAAATAAATAAAGTATAAGTAGTTTTGGACCCCCGGGCTCCCAACACAACATTATTAAGTGTGCTGGAATCGGGGGGGGGGGGGGGGGGGGTCGTGCTATGCTCCTACGGAAAAAATATTTTTTAAAAACCCCGAAAATTTGCTTAGTGCATGGGGGAGGCGGTTTCGATGTTTCAGACGTTTCAAGTATGTTGTAATGACATGTTCTCGTGAATCAACGTTGCCGTACAAAGGAAAAAAGGTGAATTAACGATTTTGAGTAAATCTTCTTCTTTCTTTTTTCTGTTATTGTGTGACTTTGATCGTTCTGGTAAACTGCTTCATAAAGCAGCTGAATGATTGTGTTTCTCAAGGTCAGTGTTTCAAGGACACACGTCTCTCGTGTCTGACTGCAATGTTCTCATGTTTACTTTAAAATATCACAACTGATCAACTCACGGGAAAATGGATGGATGGATGGATGGATGGATGGATGGATGGGTGGGTGGATGGATGGATGGGTGGATGGGTGGATGGGTGGATGGATGGATGGATGGATGGATGGGTAGATGGATGGATGGATGGATGGATGGATGTGTGGATGGATGGATGGATGGATGTGTGGCTGGGTGGGTGGGTGGATGAATGGATTGGTGGATGGATGGATGGATGGATAGATGGATGGATGGATGGGTGGATGGGTGGATGGATGGATGGGTGGATGGGTGGATGGATGGATGGATGGGTGTGTGCATGGATGGGTGGGTGGATAAATGGGTGGATGAATGGATGGATGGATGGATGGACGGATGGATGGATGGATGGGTGTGTGGGTTGGTGGACTGATGGGTGGGTAGAAGGATGGATGGATGGATGGATGGACGGATGGACGGATAGATGGATGGGTGTGTGGATTGGTGGACTGATGGGTGGATGGATGGATGGATGGATGGATGGATGGATGGATGGATGGATAGATGGATGGATGGATGGGTGGATGGGTGGATGGATGGATGGGTGGATGGGTGGATGGATAGATGGATGGGTGTGTGCATGGATGGGTGGGTGGATAAATGGGTGGATGAATGGATGGATGGATGGATGGACGGATGGATGGATGGATGGGTGTGTGGGTTGGTGGACTGATGGGTGGGTAGAAGGATGGATGGATGGATGGATGGACGGATGGACGGATAGATGGATGGGTGTGTGGATTGGTGGACTGATGGGTGGATGGATGGATGGATGGATGGATGGATGGATGGATGGATGGAAGGATGGATGGATGGATGGATGAATGGATGGGTGGATGCATCGATGGATCGATGGGTGGATGGATGGATGAATATAAAGATGGATGAATAGATGGATGGATAGATGCATGGATGGTTATAAGGACGCACGGATGGATGGATAGATGGATGGTGAGACGAATGAATGCAAACCTGAACAGAAGGACGAACTAATATGTACATATCTATTGAAATCAATAAAACAGAAGCACCTAGCAAGCGACCTTGACCGACTAATGCAATTAAAACCGTCGCTCCGCAGCAGTTTTCCGTTTTCGTACACAAATAAATTCCATATTTTACAACTAACCAATGTTTCCCCAGAGGTATCCGCTTGCGAACATTGGTCAATACCGTATTCCTGCGAGTAAACACTGCAGTGCACGTCAATTGATTTCGGTTTTGTTGAAAGAAGTATACTGTCATTTAGGAGATATTTCGTTTCTTTGCTAATATACATGTACAACAGGGGCGGGGACAGGAAGTTGAAAAGGGGGTGGGTGCAAAATGTTTCGAGCGTTACTTAAGCGCTGGATATTTATACAACATTTACAATTTCCAAAAATAAAAAGTCATCTTTTATAATACAGTGTGTACTTTACTATATACAATACAGCACATATCACGGTCTTTGATATACCAGTCGTATATTCCAAGGATGAGCTAACCTTTATTATAAATATTTATAGAAATCTATAAAAACAAATTAATCACTTCCACTGGGTTTTTTTTTGTATTATGTTTTTCTCCACTGCCTTCTTGTGTTTTGTTTTACCAGGAGGAATAAGGTAAAGCTGACGTCTTCGTTTACAAAAGTTAAGGGGCGGGACGTAGCTCAGTAGTACAGCGTTCGCCTGATGCGCGATCGATCTAGGTTCGATCCCCGTCGGTGGGCTAATTGGGATATGTCTTGTTCCAGCCAGTGCTCCACAACTGGTGTGACAAAGGTCGTAGTATGTATTATCCTGTCTGTGGGATAGTGCATATAAAAGATTTCAGCACAGCACTACACCTTCAACGTCTATTGACTATCAATCTAGGGGTTTTCTTGACGGGATGCAACCCATCTCGTCCCTACAAGCTGTGCCCCCTAACGGCCTTAACGAGGCCACTCACGTGGACATATAGATCAGACTTTAAACTATCCAGAGACAGGCCCCGGGACGGTCATGCTCGAAGCTCTAGTGGTATATGAGCATGTAAAAATTATTCGCACTCGCACTCGCATATAAAAGATCCCTTTCCACTAATCGAAAAGAGAAGCCCATGAAGTGGCGGCAGCAGGTTTCTTCTTCTTAACCATTAAGTCCGACGCCATATAACCGCTAATATAATGTGTTGAACGCGTCGGTACACAACTAGAGCATATTGATATATTATTAATCGGCATTTGTAATTCTAACACGTATGTTAGTCTTCAGAGGAAACCCGCTACATTTGTAATTCTAACACGTATGTTAGTCTTCAGAGGAAACCCGCTACATTTGTTTTTCTATTAGCGCCAAGGAATCTTTTATATGCATTTTCTCACAGAGAGGACAGCATATACCATAGCCTTTGGTGGAGCAGTTGTACGGCGCTGTGCATGCTGGGAACTCCTGTCATTTTTGTTTTAAAAAAGTGTCCAATAAGGTCAAGGATATTGTAGAATGAGGCGTCAGGTTAACAACATAAGTGTATCTATTCATATTGGTTAAATTAAACTATATACATACTCGGGATTACAACTTTAAAGTTGTGATCCCCAAATAGATTTAAAGACAATATAGTCAGTGGATTTTACAGATGTCAACTTGAACCTTTAAACCGTTTCTGTTTCCCACTAAAACGCGGATTAATTGGAACCTTTCACAAGGAAATATTCACAAGCCAGTGGGATATTTTAAGGCAATCGATTTCGTCTTACTGTCGACAATACATCACCCCCGTTTAATGCCAGTGCTAACGGGTTTTACGACAAGTTTACCCGGGCAAGTTTAGCTCCATTTCTGTTAATTATATTTCCGACAGCCATAGATCACGGACTCGGTCTACCATGGGCGGGAGAGTCTCCGCCAGTAAGTAACAAGGGGTTTTCCCGCCATACGAACTGACGTCAATGATAGCAGACGCCAGTGGGGAGATAACTGCATACATAACGGGCGGCTAACACTTGCTATGCATTCTGTCCTGGTCCCCGTTCCACGAAGCGATCTTAGCACTAAGATCACCTTAGTGCATAAGGTAGCTATGCACTTAAGGTGATCTTAGGGCTAAGATCGCTTTGTGGAATGGAGCCCTGGACAGGAGATCTGGCGCAAATCAGAACTCGTGCCCAGGGTAGACGTGCCTGGACCTTCAGTTGATATGGGCGGTTTAATAGAGTATCCCTTCCTTTCTATGCTTCCCAAAACCCAGACAGTAATGGGCGCTAGGTACCCCCTCCCACCCCCAAACAAAAAAATTGAAAAGTATGATATCGTAATGACTAGGTGTGGGGAAGTGAGGGTGGGTGGGTGCGCGCGCGTGCATGTGTGTGTGCCTGCGTGTGTATGTACCAGCTTGTGTAGGCATGTATATGTGTATCTATGTATGTGTGTGTGCCTGCGTGTGTATGTACCAGCTTGTGTAGGCATGTATATGTGTATCTATGTACGTGTGTGTGCCTGCGTGTGTATGTACCAGCTAGTGTAGGCATGTATATGTGTATCTATGTACGTGTGTGTGCCTGCGTGTGTATGTACCAGCTTGTGTAGGCATGTATATGTGTATCTATGTATGTGTGGGGGCGGGACATAGCCCTGTGGTAAAGCGCTCGCTTGATGCGCGGTCAGAATTACCAAATGTTTGACATCCAATAGCCGATAATTGATTAATCAATGTGCTCTAGTGGTGTCGTTAAACAAAACAAACAAACTTTACTATGTATGTATATCTATACAGTATATGTATGTCATGTTTGACTAATACGTAGTATAGATTTTAACGCCCTGGCAAATTGTATCTCGTTCCGTTACCGGGACTCGAACATCAGACATCTAATTGCCCGCAGTTCCTATGCTACCACAATAACCCGCTTGGCCACCGATCCATTCTTAAAAATAAATGTTCAGTTAACAAGTTCTAGTTCAAGTTCCTTTTATTGCCTTAAGTTTTACAACTCATCAGCATCATACAAACAATATAGCATATATTATACAGATATGTACACAATAATGTACAGGATAATGGTGGAGAGTGATTTAACATTATAGACATATATAATACAAAGTATCACAGTACTGCTGACTTATATCACATAAAGATATAGGTCGTTATTACATAAGAGAAAATTTAAAATACTTGAGGTGCTACCGGGATACACATGTATGATGCACTACATTGTACATCACTATTAGCATTACGTCTTTATTCCACTAGTTCATTTCTTACCTTATTTGCCCGTTGTAAATATTTCCCAAGGTTATTAAGATCTTTATTATTGTCAGTACTTAAAAGTTGTATAAGCTTGAAAACACTTGGACGTTTATAATAATATTGTTTTATAAATTGTGTTCTTATATCATTGTATCTTGGACATTGTAGAATGAAATGGTACTCATCTTCTACTTCATTTGTAGTTAACAGATACTATGCATAGAGAATACTAAACGAGTTCACGTGTGAGACCGTTTATATTACGAGTGCGTTTCCAATCGTACATCACGAGCGAAAGCGACTGATATACGATTAAAAATACATGAGTTGTAATATAAACTCACACGGGAACGAGTATAGTATTTTATTTATTACACCGCACATCAATTAACAAAAATGGCACATAATGACTTTCAAAATAACTAAAGCTATTTATAAAAAAAAAAAAAAAAAATTGTATTGTATTCCTACGCCACATATAGATCTATCAATGAAGTTTGCACAAACAATATTATAAACATATTCTAGACTAAACAAAATTGAGCGGCCTCGGTGGCGTCATGGTTAGGCAGTCGGTCTACAGACTGGTAGGTACTGGGTTCGGATCCCAGTCGAGGCATGGGATTTTTAATCCAGATACCGACTCCAAACCCTGAGTGAGTTCTCCGCAAAGTTCAATGGGTAGGTGTAAACCACTTGCACCGACCAGTGATCCATAACTGGTTCAACAAAGGCCATGGTTTGTGCTATCCCGCCTGTGGGAAGCGCAACTAAAAGATCCCTTGCTGCCTGTCGTAAAGGAGTAGCCTATGTGGCGACAGCGGCTTTCCTCTAAAAAACAGTGTCAGAATGACCATATGTTTGACGTCCAACAGCCGATGATAAGATAAAAAATCAATGTGCTCTAGTAGCGTCGTTAAATAAAACAAACTTTACTTTCTAAACAAAATTATTAAAATATATAATTTATTAAATTATGCTACTAACAGTACATGTAATTATAAGAACTGACAGCAAGTATTTTTCCTATTTAAAAATATGATTCGAAAGAACCACGCGCACACTTTTTGCATGAACGTCTATGCGTACTTGTACTGAGTGACACAGTCAATCACCCGATAGAGGTCATGACCTCTCAAAAGACATATTCCACACTGTGAAGAGAAGATAAACATCACATGGATATCTCTTCCACCACAGTGTAATAAATATAGATTGTGAGTATTAATTTTGAGGATTTGTGAGAAATACAAAAATATCACTCCTTACTTCTCGTTAGCTAGTGTTTAATCTGGGATTACGTGAACTCGGCATGCACCTGTTTTCGTGATGATAAACTGGTCGGTTGGAAGAAGCTTGACGCCGTGATAAATCGTCTGGCTGCGGTTTGTGAGGTTTGTGTGGTTCGAATGTAAAGTTAACCCTTTCTTCGCTACAAGCCTGCTCACTTCACAGCAACATAAGATACAGCGAGAAATAATCTACATCTCGTGTTTAAATTAAGATCGTGCATAAAAATAGAAGTGGAAAAAAAGAGAAAAAAAAAGAAGATTTCTAAAAAAAGAGAAAATGAGAAAACGAAATATGAGATACAAAAAACAGAAATGAAACGATCAAGAACTAAAAAAGGAAAAGAATATAGAAAAAAAGGTATGAGTATTATAATCGATTTGCACTTGATTACCTCAAGTTTGTGTGTGTGCGTGTGTGTGATGTGTGTGTATGTATGTGTATATATATATATATATATATATATATATATATATATGTATGTGTGTGTGTGTGTGTGTGTGTGTGTCTGTGTGCGTGTGTGTGTGTGTGTGTATGTGTGTGGTGTGTATCGGTGTGTATGTGTATATATATATATATATATATATATATATATATATATGTGTGTGTGTGTGTGTGTGTGTGTGTGTGTGTGTGTGTGTGTGTGTGTGAGTATGTGTATATGTGTATGTGTCAGTGTGTGTGTATATATGTGTATGTGTGTATATATATATATGTGTTTGTGTGTGATGTGTGTCTGTGTGTATCAATGTGTGTGTGTGTGTGTGTGTGTGTGTGTGTGTGTGTGTGTAAGTATATGTATGTGTGTGTGTGTATGTGTGTGTATATGTGTGTGTATTTGTGTATGTTTGTGTGTCTGTGTATGTTTGTGTGTCTGTGTGTGTGTGTGTGTGTGTGTGTGTGTGTGTGTGTGTGTTTGTAAGTGTGTATGTGATGGGAAAATGCGTGTCTGTCTTTCTATATAACTACCTATAGTAGATATTAGATATACACATTACATACACGAATACATGTACAGACATACATATAAACAGGCCATAAAACAACGATCCGTCATTCGAACCACAACATCTCATAAACTGTTTGTTTGTAGTGGAGCACGTTGGTTTATTAATCAGCGGCTACTGGATGTCAAACAATTCGTATTTCTGACACGTAGTCATCAGAGGAAACCCGCTACAGTTTTCCTAACGCAGCAAGGGATCTTTTATAAGCACTTTCCTACAGACAGAAAAGCACATACCACGGCCTTTGACCAGTTATGGTGCACTGGTTGGAACGAGAGAAAAAATCCAATCAGTTTAATGGATCCACCGAGGTGGTTTGATCCTACAAGGCAAGCACCTCAAGCGAGCACTCAACTAAAACACTCTTTGATTATTAAAATTGCTTTTCGTTCATTATGCATCGATATACCTGTACACACAATTTGAGCAGACTGCATTACATCGTTGTCATGGTGAAGAAAACCAATAAAAAGTTATTAAAAATATAATTGTTATTATGGAATGATGTTTTGGTTTGTCAGTGGGTGTGGGTGTTAGGGTTTTTTGTTGGGGGGGGGGGGGGTATTCTTTTTTAAAATGTATTTACTGAGAACATCGTGAATACATTTGTGATACTATATACTTGCTGAATATAAAAAAGGTTTGCCAAAATGGTTATTCTTTTACGCCTGTACATTCTACACATCATATATATAATAAAACAAATTGATGTTATCGAATTACATTTTTACGCAGTTGTTATTGTTATCTCGAGGTCATCTGCGAAGCCTCGTCCGTCATTTTGTTGTGACTCCCGTCACCCCCTTTTAATTGCATTGAACGTCCCACACCACCGTGGCCATTTGACGTGTCGTTACTTGTAGCAGTTCAATGATTATAGTCTAGTTAAGGGAATACTTCTTCGTTTACCACGAGCTTCGCAGACACGGCATAAAAAGGAACTAATGTAAAATCTCCACGCTACGTTTTGAGGGGTTAGGGGAGGGCGTAGTCCCGTGGTAAAGTGTTCGCCTGATGCGCGGTCGGTCTGGGATCGATCCCCGTCGGTCTGGAATAAATTCCCATCGGTGGGCTTATTGGGCTATTTTTCGTTCTAGTCTGTGCACCACGAGTGATATATTAAAGGCCGTAGTATGTGCTATCCTGTCTGTGGGATTGGCGAATATAAAAGATCCCTTGCTACTAATGGAAAAATGGAGCGGGTTTCCTCCCTAACACTATATATCAAAATGTTTGACATCCGATAATTAATGTGCTATAGTGGTCTATTAAACAAAAACACAGTTTAACTATGTGTTGAGATGTATTAATTGGCTACACGTTTTCGCCGTGCAACGTGTACGTTAGACTCTTTTCTTTAGTACTAAACTGTCTGCTTTGCGCTTCGCGCATCACCACTCTCGCGTAGTAATACACATCACGTGTTTGCACTTGTTAATAAATGTTGCCAGCTTTTGTCCTCGCGATGAAAAGGAAAAAAGTAATAAGCGATCATATTACAAGGTTATTAAGCATCTAACAAGGAAGTAATTTAGAAACGTATTGAGGATTATTGAAGTAAAGAGCCAGGTGGTAGCACGTTGCCTTTAATCGTCACACTCATTGCAGGGCGACGAACGGAGAAGATATAAAACATGAAATTAATAGGTAGTACTAAACTAAATAACTTCCGGCTGGGTCAAAGTTCGAGGTGCAGTGAGGTTGTCAATTTATGTCAGAATACATCAGATCCTGGTTGTCATAAAAACACATAGCTGGACACTTTTTGAAAAATGTATGTTAACAGTATAGGTAATACTATACCAAATAACTTCCGGCTGGGTCAAAGTTCGAGGTGCACCCAACTTTTGATAGAGAGAAGTGAACACCACAAGTCCTGTGAATGGTGATAAATGTGAGTGTGTTGGTTGTAAAAAAAATAAAATAGTTTCATCTGAGCAAAACATCTAGTATCACTGTGTCAAGTAGCCTTGTGCTTGAAACATGTATGTAAAAAAAGTAGTCATAGACGCTACCTGTTATCTCAGAAATGAGCACCTTGACCCCCATTTTTTTCTGATTCACTTTAAGGTTGAGGTGTGGTAGTATTTCGTGGCGTTTTATGTTGATTGATACGCTGCAGATAGGAATTTTAGTTACATATGTTACTATTGTCGTCTATGGGATTTGATTTGGTAATATACACCCTAATAGGAGTGTAAAATAATACGACAGCAAAAACACAACCAGAAATGCATTTATTTATTAATTAATGCGAGGACCAGAAAATGCGTGAATTAATTAACACATACGGTTATCAATGCAATCGTGGCAGCTGCATGTCATTAAGAACGGAATGAAAGAAGAAAGTTGAGTTATTGTAAAGAAAATGGCCATCGAGAGAGAAGATTAAAAAAGAAAACGCGGGTAATGGTCTTACTCACAAAGCCAGGATCATTTCTCACTTATTTAGTTAGCTTCTTAATGCTTTTACCACAAATTCCTCAAACTGACCTCTCTCAACCTGTCTGTCTGTCTGTGTCTCTCTCCCCCCCCCCCCCCCCTCTCTCTCTCTCTCTCTCTCTCTCTCTCTCTCTCTCTCTCTCTCTCTCTGTGTGTGTGTCTCTCTCTCTCTCTCTCTCTCTCTCTCTCTCTCTCTCTCTCTCTCTCTCTCTCTCTGTGTATGTCTGTCTCTCTGTCTCTCTCTCTCCCTCCCTTCTCTAACCCTCCCCTCAATCTCAATCTCTCTCTCTCTCTCTCTCTCTCTCTCTCTCTCTCTCTCTCTCTCTCTCTCTCTCTCTCTGTCTCTGTCTCTGTCTCTGTCTCTCTCTCTCTCTCTCCATCTATCTCTAACTCACTATTTCCCTTTTTCACTCCCCTTCACCCTGAACGAAACTTCATTGCAAAGGTGTTTTTGAGGGGGTTTTCTTGGGTTTCTTTCAGGGGGTAAGCCACAATCATTCCATATAGCACTTGTGCAGCACTGGCTTGGACGGGAAAACAACTACGATCAACCTTACGACCAATCGTAACTGGGGCATATTAAGCAATGGTCCGTCAAAGTAAACACTGACATAACTCAAAGGCGTTGTGATAATATATCCTTTCAGTAGTCAACAACATTTCCTCAGCCGAAAGTGAGTTACGGTTATTGCAGTGGATTGCACTGCGCTCAAACATAAACACTTTCCACGCAAACGGCGCCCCCTGGAGGTAAACGACAATCACCAAGACTTAATGGCTTGCTCACTCGTGGATAGTGTTACGAAATAGGGCGATATCTCTCCGAGCTAAACCGAACGGACGCACAGTAAAGAACACTTACAACGAACATGCTTAGAACGAACTGTACTGCATATAACGAACTGATCGTAAAGTCCCGTTATATCCCCCCTATACATTAATAACTAATTTATGCAAATGTGTACAATGAACTACTGCTATACCGAACTAACTATCATGGCCCCTTTCCGGTTCGTTATAAGAGTACTTTACTGTGGTCAATTTAGACTCTCATCCTGGGCCCGTGCTTATAAAGGTTTACAGTCGAAACCCAAATTGTTATTGACATCACACGCATACAATTTGCATGACGTTCCCATGACGTTAAAGTCCAGACTCTATCCAGGTCTTGAGTCCAGACTCTAAAACGTTTTATAAGTACTGTACCAGATGGGGAGTCGTGGGGCAGAGGCCACTGGTTGGGGACAGGGAAAAAAACAATAAACCCATTAAGGAGGTTCGATCCTACTGAGTGAATGGATCAATGAATGGATCAGTGGATCAATGAATGGATCAGTGAATGGATCAGTGGATCAGATAGTGGATCAGTGGATCAGATAGTGGATCAGATAGTGGATCAGTGGATCAGATAGTGGATCAGATAGTCAATCAGTGGATCAGTGGATCAGATAGTGGATCAGTGGATCAGATAGTGAATCAGTGGATCAGATAGTGGATCAGTGGATCAGATAGTGGATCAGATAGTGGATCAGAAAGTGGATTGGATCAGATAGTGTATCAGTGGATCAGATAGTGGATCAGTGGATCAGATAGTGCATCAGTGGATCAGATAGTGGATCAGTGGATCAGATAGTGGATCAGATAGTGGATCAGTGGATCAAATAGTGGATCAGATAGTGGATCAGATAGTGTATCAGTGGATCGGATAGTGGATCAGATAGTGGATCAGTGGATCAGATAGTGGATCAGTGGATCAGATAGTGGATCAGTGGATCAGATAGTGGATCAGATAGTGTATCAGTGAATGAATGGATAAGGATGGATCAGTGTTTGTCATCATAAGAAAAGAAACCGGCGGGCAGCTTAAGGAATTAACTAAGAGGTTTTACAAGGTACGAAACGTAGATCAGATAGTGGATCAGATAGTGTATCAGTGAATGAATGGATAAGGATAGATCAGTGTTTGACACCATAAGAAAAGAAACCGGGGGGCAGCTTAAGGAATTAACTAAGAGGTTTTACAAGGTACGAAACGTAGATCAGATAGTTGATCAGATAGTGTATCAGTGAATGAATGGATAAGGATGGATCAGTGTTTGTCACCATAAGAAAAGAAACCGGCGGGCCGCTTAAGGAATTAACTAAGAGGTTTGACAAGGTACGAAACGTAGACAAATTATTAATACTTTCTCAACATTGTCACCATAAGAAAAGAAACCGGCGGACAGCTTAAGGAATTAACTAAGAGGTTTGACAAGGTACGAGACGTAGATAAATTATTAATACTTTCTCAACATTGTCACCATAAGAAAAGAAACCGGCGGGCAGCTTAAGGAATTAACTAAGAGGTTTGACAAGGTACGAAACGTAGATAAATTATTAATACTTTCTCAGCATTGTCACCATAAGAAAAGAAACCGGTGGGCAGCTTAAGGAATTAACTAAGAGGTTTGACAAGGTACGAAACGTAGATCAGATAGTGGATCAGATAGTGTATCAGTGAATGAATGGATAAGGATGGATCAGTGTTTGTCACCATAAGAAAAGAAACCGGCGGGCAGCTTAAGGAATTAACTAAGAGGTTTGACAAGGTACGAAACGTAGACAAATTATTAATACTTTCTCAACATTGTCACCATAAGAAAAGAAACCGGCGGACAGCTTAAGGAATTAACTAAGAGGTTTGACAAGGTACGAGACGTAGATAAATTATTAATACTTTCTCAACATTGTCACCATAAGAAAAGAAACCGGCGGGCAGCTTAAGGAATTGACTAAGAGGTTTGACAAGGTACGAAACGTAGATAAATTATTAATACTTTCTCAACATTGTCACCATAAGAAAAGAAACCGGTGGGCAGCTTAAGGAATTAACTAAGAGGTTTGACAAGGTACGAAACGTAGATCAGATAGTGGATCAGATAGTGTATCAGTGAATGAATGGATAAGGATGGATCAGTGTTTGTCACCATAAGAAAAGAAACCGGCGGGCCGCTTAAGGAATTAACTAAGAGGTTTGACAAGGTACGAAACGTAGATAAATTATTAATAATTTCTCAACATTGTCACCATAAGAAAAGAAACCGGCGGGCAGCTTAAGGAATTAACTAAGAGGTTTGACAAGGTACGAAACGTAGATAAATTATTAATACTTTCTCAACATTGTCACCGGGGACGGTGTTTACCTCAGTCGGTCGAGCACTCGCTTCAGGTGCTTGCTGCATTAGGAAACATGTAGCGAATTTCCTCTGTTGGCTACGTGTCGTCAGAGAAACAAATCAAACGTTTCATTGTGACTGAACCAAATAGCCAGAATTAATAAAGCCTGTTTGTATCTTACAAACATATGCATGTAACTACATCATATAGTTTTGCTTTGTTTTGTCTCTAACGACACTACTAGAACACACTGATTTACTAATCATCAGCTCTTGGATGTCAAACATTTTGGTAATTCTTACATATAGTCTTAGAGAAGAAACCCGCTATATTTTTCCCACATCCGGATAGCACATACCACAGCCTTTGGTACGAGAACTAGCACAATGGGTTCATTGACGGGGATCGATCCTTGATCGAGAGAACATCGGGCGAGCATTTTACCACTGGGCTGCGTCCTGCCATACACTACATTTAAAAAACAAGACTTCGTAAACTTGGCCCATTGCATTAAAGAAAGACAGGCCCTGTAACTTCGGCCGAAACTTGTGTATAAACACCTGAACATTTCATAGAATAACCTTCATACACGTAACACCAAACAGACATCAACCCAGAGATACGAAATAAATAGACAGACAGACAGACAGACAGACAGACAGACAAACAACACCCCAGATATAACGAAGGAATTTTTTTTTTTATCTGATACGTACTCAACACATTTTATTTACGGTTATATGGCGTCAGACATATGGTTGAGGATCACATATATATATTGAGAGAGGAAACCCGCTGTCGCCACTTCACGAGCTACTCTTTTCGATTAGCAGCAAGGGATCGTTTACATGCACCATCCAACAGACCAGATAGAACATACCGCGGCCTTTGTTACACCAGTTGTGGAACACTGGCTGGAACGAGAAATAGCCCAATGGGTCCACCTACGGGGATCGATCCTAGACCGACTGCGCAACAAGCGAACGCTTTACCACCGGGCTACCTCCCGCCTCTCAGATATACGGAATAAACAGACAGACAGAGAGAGAGAGAGAGAGAGAGAGAGAGAGAGAGAGAGAGAGAGAGAGAGAGAGAGAGAGAGAGAGAGAGAGAGAGAGAGAGAGAGACAGAGAGACAGAGAGACAGAGAGAGAGACAGAGACAGAGACAGAGACAGACAGACAGAGAGAGAGACAGACAGAGAGAGAGAGAGAGAGACAGACAGATAGAGAGAGACAGACAGACGGACAATCAGACAGACAGACAGACAGATATACAGACAGACAGATGGACAAACAGACAGACAAACAGACAGACAGAGAGACAGACAGACAGACAGACAGACAGACACGGGTCATGGCTGTTCTCGATCTGCACGTGTCCTCGTGTCCATTACTCGGAGATTGCGGCGAGACAGACAGACAGACAGACACGGGTCATGACCGTTCTCGATCTGCACGTGTCCTCGTGTCCATTACTCGGAGATTGCGGCGACACATGAAAGGTCTCCCTCGAAAGATGGCCAACTTGACTCCGTGGCCATCATCGGATTCCCTCAGTCTAATGGACTGCAATCAAACCACGCGGCTTCCTCGGCATCTCTTAATGCTCGTGCTTAATAGAAACTGGCAAATGGCATTCGGTTCGGGCGCAATCGCTTCCAAAGCAAGCAAGACGGCTAAAAGAAGTGTTTCGCTGTCAGTGCACAGCCTGCAATCAATAATGGATGTCATTCTTTTGACATGTCATGTCCCAGTCAGTGTATTTTATATTCATTATTCGCCATTTTGAGAATACAGTACACGTGGAATTAGTGTCAGGTTTTGAAGGTACTGTTCAAAGGTTATAGACGATAACTCTATATTTTAAATGCAAACCTATGTTTAAAGATGCATCCTTTATATCTCTCTTTTTTTTTTTCTTCTTTTTTTTCTCAAAGATATTCATATTTAAAATGAACATGCATTCTACGTATATTCTAAGTGTTTATACTTACATGTTAAAGACCCGCCTACATATTAAAGACACGCCTACACGTTAAAGACACGCCTACACGTTAAAGACACGCCTACATGTTAAAGACACGCCTACACGTTAAAGACACGCCTACACGTTAAAGACACGCCTACACGTTAAAGACACGCCTACATATTAAAGAAAAAACTGCATGTTAAAGACGCATCTAAATGTTAGTACGCCTATATGTTAAAGACGCCTACATGATAAAGACACGCCTACATGTTAAAGACACACCAACATGTCAAAGACACACCTACATATTAAAGACACGCCTACGTGTTAAAGACATGTCTACATGTAAAAGACACGCCTACGTGTCAAAGACACGCGTACAAGTTAAAGACACGCCTACGTGTTAAAAACACGTCTACATGATGATAAAAAAACTGCATGTTAAAGATGCACCAACATGTTAGACACCCCTACATGTTAGACACGCCTACATGGTAAAGACAGCCCTACATGATAAAGAAAATATGCGTGTTAAAGACACACCAACATATTAGACACGCTTACATGTTAAAGACACGCCTACATTTTAGACACGCTTACATTTTAAAGACACGCCTACATTTTAAAGACACGCCTACATTTTAGACACATCTACATGTTAAAGACACGCCTACATGTTAAAGACACGCCTACATTTTAAAGACACATCTACATGTTAAAGACACACATACATGTTAAAGGCACACCTACAAATTAAAAAAACATCTACATTTTACATCCATACTTACATTTACTGTGTCTATTTAATAACATTCGGCCCCCTACCCCTACCCCGTCTGTATCAGAAATACGAATTCGAGATAGTGGTGGATTGCATGATATCGGGAAGTTGTGCTAAACTGCGGTTTATTTATTTATGTATTTATTAATTTAAAAAAAAAAAGGTATCATACGTAGACGAAGGAGCGACACATTCGCGTTACTGGATCTATCTTGATCGCGAGAACATCGAATTAGTACATGAAATACGGCGTCGGGAAAACACCCTTCTATTCATTTAAAACATCTGTTCACTGCAAGTCAGAACAATCACACAGTATACGACGACATAGGCGTGAAGGTAATCACATCCACCGTACCATTAGCCCGAACGTGACGTCACTCTTACCATTAGCCAATACGAGACGCCGTTGTAGCGTGTAAAACTACAGTTATATGTAAATGACATTAAAGATTACTTTATACCACGTCCATTAGCAGCAAACGATCTTTTTATGTACACTTTCTCAGAGACATATACCACGGCCTTTGATATACCAGTCGTTAAGTGCAGGACTTGGTCGAGACACGGGGGTGGCGAGGTGGGAGAGAGAGGGAGGAGGCTGGGGTGGGTGGGGTGGAATCCAAAGGGTCAAACGAATGGGTTCGATGCTACGCGATTTTATACCATTTGTGACTTTTATACATCAATAAATTCCTAAAAAATGAGAAACAATTCTTATTTAAACGTTATTCCTTGTAGAGTTACGCGCCAATTCATCGGTTCCCTATTGATACAACCGAACTTACAGACAGCAGGGTTTATGTAGCTCAGTAGCAGAAGGTTTGTGCTTGCTCTCTCTCTCTCTCTCTCTCTCTCTCTCTCTCTCTCTCTCTCTCTCTCTCTCTCTATATCTCTCTGTCTGTCTGTCTGTCTCTGTTTCTCTCTCTCTCTCTCTCTCTCTCTCTCTCTCTCTCTCTCTCTCTCTCTCTCTCTCTCTCTCTCTCTCTCTCTCTCTCTCTCTCTCTCTCTCTCTCTCTCTCTCTCTCTCTCTCTCTCTCTCTCTCTCTCTCTCTCTCTCTCTCTCTCACACACACGCACCCTCTCTGTTTATCAACTAAAATATCTAAATAATCATATACTTAGACACCAAATAACCGAAGTGTAAAAACTAAATATCCTGACGTGTCGACGATAAACAAATACCTCTGTCATTTCGACCTCCTACCATATGGGGTTTGTTTTTGTTGGGGGGTTTTGGTGTTCCAAATGCCGTGTCCTGCACTATAATGCAGTCAACTCGTCGTGACACGGATGACAATCAGTGTTACCATGACAACGAGACGGAAGCGCCAGTGGGAATAACGAGAAAAATATCAAACCTCTAATCTAAAGATGCAGTGATCTCCGTGCTTATCTGGTCATTTTTCTTCATCTTCGTTTTCTTCTTCCTCTCTGTTCGTTCATATTGATTTAACTTAAGAACTAAGTCAATCAGCGAAATACATATTGATTTAAAATACAGCATTTGTGAGTGAACGGAAACCCGAGAATTACTTAATGAAAAGTCAGTGATTGAAAACTAACAATCTCGTTACTAGGCGCATGCTAATAGAGATGGGAAACATGACGGCAGAATTACTGTAGACTAGTCATTTGAAAATCTTCTTATGTCCTCGTATTTTTAACACAGACCGTGGGATCTAGCTCAGTCGGTAGAGCGCTCGCGTGAGGTGCTTGCGTCGTAGGATCGAACTACATTAGTGGACCAATATCGTGCTTGAACCTTCAGGTGGTACTAAACCAAATAACTTCCGGCTGGGTCAAAGTTCGAGGTGTACCTTTTGATAGAGAAGTGAACACCAAAAGTCCTGTGATTGGTCATAAATGTCAGTGTGTTGGTTTGAAAAAAAAAAAGTTTCATCAAGGCAAATATGGTATGCAATTTAATTTCATCTAGTACCACTGAGTCAAGTAGCCTTGTGCTTGAAACATGTATGGGGTATCCGTAAAACTATTTACTCAAATTTTGTGCGGAACTAGGATAGTCATAGATGCTACCCGTTATCTCAGAATTGAGCAGCTTGACCCCCAGTTTTTTCTGATTCACTTTAAGGGTGAGGGGTGGTAGCATTTATATCCGTGGCGTTTATGTCGATTGATACGCTGCAGGCAGGAGTTTTAGCCACATAGGTTACTATTGTCGTCTATGGGATTTGATTTGGTAGTATACACCCTTCAGTGGATGTCAGCACGAGTCAAATGGCTGATTGGTTGACTGATTAGGGTTTTTGTCCCGTCCCAACCAGTGCACCACGAGGTGTCGTCCCATTTGGTCGAATTCCCAATTGGTCGAAATGCCAATTGGTCGAAAAATAAGTACTTGTCTGTTATATAACAAGAAGAAGAAGTGTTTTATTTAACGACGCATTCAACACATTTTATTTACGGTTATATGGCGTCAGACATATGGTTAAGGACCACCCATATTTTGAGAGGAAACCCGCTGTCGCCTCTACATGGGCTACTCTTCCGATTAGCAGCAAGGGATCTTTTATTTGCGCTTCCCACAGGCAGGATAGCACAAACCATGGCCTTTGTTGAACCAGTTATGGATCACTGGTCGGTGCAAGTGGTTTACACCTACCCATTGAGCCTTGCGGAGCACTCACTGAGGGTTTGGAGTCGGTACCTGGATTAAAAATCCCATGTCTCGACTGGGATCCGAACCCAGTACCTACCAGCCTGTAGACCGATGGCCTGCCACGACGCCACCGAGGCCGGTGTTATATAACAACTACCTGATTACCTGTGTATGTAATGAACATGGTCTCTTCATGTTTATACAAGTTTTGGTCACCTCATGAAGCTGCAGTGATTGTGACATTGTGAGTGTCACATTCTAAAAGAAACTACTGCTTAAGTGGACATTTGTACTTGCATGTGTACTTGAAAGAATGAATATTTTAAAGTGATGAAAAAAATTAGCTTTTTGTGAAGAAAAAAAAACATTTTTAGATGGAGACCTTCTTTTTTAATTAATTACAGACATTCACTACATTCAATACATGGATTATTTCGATAGTTGTCATATTTGCATACTTTATGCGTTAAGCAATATCTATACCATCTATACAATAATAATCGGTTTCCAAATAATCTGGAACAGTTCATTATAATGACTGAGGTAACAACATGCATGTCAGTAAGATCACTGAACCATATCTATTGTTGTTTTAGCAGTTCGACCAATTGGGAATTCGATCAAATGGGAGTAACGGGGCAACGGGCAACTCATTTTACGTGCCCCTATCCACTAGGGTTCAGGCACGCCCACCCCGGATTCAGCCTCTGACTTCGCCAGTGACCGACTCCAGGGCGGGAGGGAAATGGGAGTAAGCCCACCACGACAGCGGGATGGTATTTATAAAAAAACCTTTGTTACTAATCGAAGAATGTAGCGGGCTCCTCTATAGGACTATAATATTATGTCAAAATTTCCAAATGTTTGACATCCAATAGCCGATGATTGATAAATAAATGTCACTGGCGTAGAAGATGAATATCACTTTATAATAGTGTCCACAATACAAAGATCTGTTTTGTAAACATATACAAATTTATTATTATAAGCGGCCAAGTGTGTATCGTTTTATACAGCTATTAACAACCGGTAGCAATAAGGACTTGAATAACCTAGGAAAACATTTAGTGAAGGGAGATAAGTTGATGCAGGATGATATTTAATGTAATAAAAAGAACTCATATCACTCTGTTTGTCCATGATCATATATACCCATCATTGTTTCGCACGTGTGTATTTTGTATTTAACTACGTTGTATTATTCATGTTCTGTATTCAGCTAATGAGTTGTAAAACAAATAAAGAACTTAACTAGGAGTACACTGAACTTAAGGCCTCAGTGGCGTCGTGGTTAAGCCATCGGACTACAGGCTGGTAGGTACAGGGTTCGCAGCCCGTTACCGGCACCAACCCAGAGCGAGTTCTTAAGGGCTCAATGGGTAGGTGTATGGCCACTACACCCTCTTCTCTCTCACTAACCACAAACCAACTAACAACTAACCCACTGTCCTGGACAGACAGCCCAGATAGCTGAGCTGTGTGCCCAGGACAGCGTGCTTGAACCTTAATTGGATATAAGCACGAAAATAAGTTGAAATGAAATAACTTCTGCACTGACTCTCGTATGATGAAGTTGTGTTTGGAGAACGTGGAGATTACTCTCCCCCCCCCCCCCCCCCCCCCCCCCGACCCTAGGGGCTGTGCTGCGGTCGCTTGGGCCATTGTCCAAGTATCGGATCGAGCACAATGGCGACTCGGCGACCGTCACGCTTATTTACGGCAGTGACAGGAAGAACCGCGCACCCAGCAGAAGACGGAGGAGGCGACCCAAGACTTCGCAGGGGGGACCAAACTTGGCGGCTGAACCGCCAGGGGCGGTCCCACCTGTTCCGAAGAGGAGGACGGGATTAGGAGTGGCGCAGGGTGATCCAAACTCGGTGGCTAAACCACCGGGGGCGGTTCAGTCTGCGCAGCCTCGATCACCAACTCGGCCGAAGCACTCGCCAGGAACCATCCAGGGGGGACCAAAGCTGTCAGCTCCACTGACAGTGGCGGCCCCTCCTGTTGAGGAACCTTCCAAGATGGACACGGGCCACGTGGTCATTCATGACCCACCGGCGAGCCCACCACCACCTCCGGCAGTTGTTGTAGACACGGCGGCAGACCAGTGAGAATCCAAGAGGAGGAAGATGTCATCGACCACCATACCGAAGACGTCTGATGAATCCGACTGGATTCTCGTCTGCGACAGACTCCCAGCCAAATACACAGGGCGGTTATCGGTGACTTCACCGATAACAAATACCTCAAGGGACCTTGGTTCGACAATCACTGGCGCCAACTTCCAACCGGACAAGGGAAGTACCAGCTGCAAGGTGCCCCAAACTCTGACAAACTTTACGTGACAGCCCAGCAGGACGGACTGTACAGGCAGGGGCTCCTGATGCCAACGATGTCAAACGGGACCATTCACCGCATCTTAAACATGGTTCTACGAGACATCTACCCAGGAGCCATCGGCCGCAACATCCAGGCCTTGACTGAAGGACTCCCAAACTTCAAGCCTGAACAGTCCATCAACTCGCCATGAATCCTGCTGCGCCAACCTTAACTAGGACAGGTAACCTCCTTTTTGGGCTTAGTTGGACTTTAAATTTTTCGATCGAGCTTCCAAATTCTTATGTTTATTTTTTTATAAATAGTCCAACGCATTTTACTTTGGCGCCCGTTCAATTGCTCAAATCACCTTAAAACCTTTTCGGCCGAGCAGTCAAACTTATTTTTGGGTTTAAATTCTTAGTCCGGACATGATGTTAGGTGCAGTTATTCTCCGTAGACTTAGGTTTTTCTAGTTAGACCCGAAGGAATCGAAATTCAGCCAATCAGAGCATGGGCCATTTTCGGTGTCTACTAGTCGGTCCGCGCAGTCGCTGGACGCTACTAAACACTTATTCCAAATTCCGACCATTTCAAACTCATCCCCCCCCCCCCCCCCCCCCCTTGTCCTGGACTCAGTCACTGGCAAAGGCCAGAGACTGAGCCCAGGACAGGCGTGCGTGAAACTTTCGTGGTATATATGCACGTTAAACCTCTTACCTGAACCTGAAATGAAATAAGGTTAATGGAAAATCTGTCAACTCAGCATAAATTAATCAAGCTACGTGGGCTTCATCGTCTGTTCTCCTGCTAGGGTGCTTTTCAAAGATTATTTCTGGTAAGTGTATACTGAGTTTTTTCTATTTTTGTATTTGTATTTTTTTTTTGTTGCGAGGTATACTTTATCTCCGGTTCTGTTCATCGATTTCAGTTTATTATCATGTCTGTGTGTCCAATTAAGGTTCAAGAACACTGTTCTCGACTATGTCAGCGAGGGCTGATTCAAGGAGGTGCATGGAGATTAGTCCTACCCTTGAAAAATTTAAGTGCCAATTTTTTAAAAAGAAATTTCCAATTTTTATTTCACGAATGTCAAAACTATTATTAGAATGTTCTTTTCGCGATTGGTGAATGTGTCTTTTTGCCCTTGTTCCCTAAATAAATGTTAAAAAAGAGAGAAAGAATGAATGAAAGAACGAAAGAACGAAAGAAAGAAGAAAGAAGAAAGAAAAAGAAAGAAAGAAAGTAAAAGTAGAAGAAAAAGAAACGAAAACATGTTCAAAATTAATAATAATAAAATAAAATTTCTATTAAATTAAAATGGAAATCTTTACCGCGACGCGAACCCACTACTTATTAACCTTCAGTCCGATGACCGAGACTGGTTCGTCCGGCTTTTAGGCCGACGACCGTTTGATTGAGTTTCGTTTCGAGATGACGCTAACCTGTTTTTAGATGTCGCCCATGATTACTCAGCTTGTGATTGGCTAATTACATCCGCCTTTACGCTGATTGGTTACGTCAGTGGTAGGGTTCAAACAGCTTTCGGTGAATAAAATGTGATTTGAGTCTTTCTTTCTTCCAAAGCCGTAGTTTCGTCAACTAAATCAAATCAAAAGTTTTCTTTTTGTCTCTTCTTGTGTGTTATGAAATGTGAAATGATCTTATGATCGCGGCTAATTCCTTCGTTAGTAGATCGGAAAGCCGACGGGTTTTTTTTTTGTTTTTTTTTGGTTTTACTTCTGCGCAGTAAAAATATTATTACGTAATTTAAGTAGGGTTTTGAACCTATTATGCTGGCATGATGCACCGTTGCTGGTTAAATTGTTGCGCCTTACCAAAAGACCATGCATTCGTATGAATGAATGAATGAATGAATGAATGAACGAACGAACGAATGAAGAAACGGTATGTGCTTGTATTTGTAAGGGTTGGGCAGGACGTAGCCCCGTGGTAAAGCGATGGCTTGATGCGCGGTCGGTTTGGGATCGATCCCCGTCAGTGAACCCATTGGGCTATTTCTCGCTCCAGCCAGCGCACCACGACTGGTACATCAAAAGCCGTGGTATGTGATATCCTGTCTTATAGAATGGTGCATATAAAAGATCCCTTGCTGCTAATCGAAAAGAGTAGCCCATGAAGTGGCGACAGTGGGTTTCCTCCCTCAATATCTGTGTGGGCCTTAACCATATGTCCGACGCCATATAACCGTAAATAAAATGTGTTGAGTGCGTCGTGAAATAGAACATTTCTTTCCTTGTAAGAGCTTTTCCAAAAATAACGATCGAACGAATAAATGAATGTTTAACGACACCTCAGCACAACACTCGTATCATCAAGTGATAGTGTACTTTAAACCGTATAAATCCGATCAGAATCGGAATTACGCCCGATAGGTATTGGGTTCGCACCCCGACTAAGACGACTTCTCTCTCACTAACAATTAATCACTGTCTTGGACAGATCGCCCATATAGTCGAGGTGTGTGCCCAGGACAGCGTCAATGAACTTTAATTGGATAGAAGCATGAAAATAAATACAAATGTATTGGGGGAAAACAAAGATCGCAGTCAGCTTTTACGGAATAAAACGAAAGCAATACGAGTGTTGACGGAATCAAGCGATTGCTGTTTTGTAGGAATTTGCAATTATAAACAAAACAAAATGGCTGCGAAACAAAAACTATTACACATTATATATGAATAATATTGAAAATATGTTAACTGTTCAAGATAAATAAATAAAAATTACACTTTTAAAAGGAAGTACGGGAGAATATTTTGCAGTTGAAAACAGCGATATTTAAATGTCAAATATTGGTAAGAGTGCACTCTAGTTTACTAGCGACGCAATTGTCCGCTTGCAATCACGTGGGACGAGGGAGGGACCTGTGCTCCTCCCCTCACCCCCAACTCGATGACGAAAATGTACCTTTTTTGTTCTACTCTAATGGTAAAAATATGGCTTATTCACCCACTCCCAGCCCTACCCCACCCCCGCTAGCGTCTGTGAGCCCATCACTAGAGGTTGTGTCCCCACCTCACATTAGACATCGTTCCTACGGGCCTGATGCACCCTTGCAACCCAGCCACCAACCCATCGCTATATACTGCGCTGAATTTTATAACAGACATACGAAACGTAATCTCAGACTCCACTGCCCTAACCACCGGACCACTCAAACCGGTCAGATGGGGAGTGGAACGAGTGTTAAATCTATAAAACGTCTGGGCAATGCCACGCGCAGCTTCGACTCGAAACCAGTCTATATTTAACTGTATTTCTCCGCAAATGACCAACACGTATCGGTATTCGCAAGTAATATTACACACAATGGAAAAGATAAATTTGATTATCAAGACTAAAATAGTCCCCAGACGCCGACTGCCGTTCGATCTGCGGCTACCGAGGCCGCACACGTGAATAATTAGTGGTGAAGAAACGTCAATATTAATACCAAGAGAAATATTATTACCCAGTTCAGTGGTTAAGACATCGGGCTTGAGGATGATAGATACTGGGTTCGCATCTCTGTACTGACTCTCCCTACCCAGAGCGAGATGTAACGACTAGGTGGGTAGATATAAGGCCGAAATAAAGATATGTATATATATATATATATATATATATCACTCTCTCTCTCTCTCACCTCTCTCTCTCTCTCTCTCTCTCTCTCTCTCTCTCTCTCTCTCTCTCTCTCTCTCTCTCTCTCTCTCTCTCTCTCTCTCTCTCTCTCTCTCTCTCTCTCTCTCTCTCTCTCTCTCTCTCTCTCCTCCCCTCTCCCTCTCTCTCACTCGCTCTCTCTCTCTCTCTCTCTCTCTCTCTCTCTCTCTCTCTCTCTCTCTCTCTCTCTCTCTCTCTCTCTCTCAATCTCTCAATCTCTCCTCCTATAAGTAAGACATAAAATAGAAAACAAATGACAGATGTTAAAAAGCCGCATGTAAAAATGGCAAACGCAAAAAATATGAAACCGGCAAAAAGGCACCAGTAAAAACGGTACAGGTATAAAAAGGCACGTGTCAAACTGGAACAGATTTTAAAAGGCACATTTTAAAACGGCACAGGTAAAAAGGTGGGAAAAGAAGAAAGAAAGAAAGAAAGAAAGAAAGAAAGAGAAAAAGAAAGAAAGAAAGATTCATTAATCTCAATTATCTGTTTACTTTCACATGTCCGTCAATAATGGCATATTCACATCAAAGAACCTGTCCCGAGATGTCCGACATTGCGAGATGTATTCGACTAAAAGAGTTAGGCCATCGGTCTACAGGCTGGTAGGTACTGGGTTCGGATCCCAGTCGAGGCATCGGATTTTTATCCAGATACCGACTCCAAACCCTGAGTGAGTGCTCCGCAAGGCTCAGTGGGTAGGTGTAAACCACTTGCACCGACCAGTGATCCATAACTGGTTCAACAAAGGCCATGGTTTGTGCTATCCTGCCCGTGGGAAGCGCAAATAAAAGATCCCTTGCTGCTAATCAGAAAGAGTAGCCCATGTAGTGGCGACAGCGGGTTTCCTCTCAAAATTTGTGTGGTCCTTAACCATATGTCTGACGCCATATAACCGTAAATAAAATGTGTTGAGTGCGTCGTTAAATAAAACATTTCTTTCTTTCTTTCGACTAAAAGATCCCTTTTAACCACCATAATTAGGCGCACGTATTAAAGTAACAGACCCTAGTTTCTAAACACTACGGCGTATTGTTCACTATTAGAGCCGTTTTTGAGAACTGAAATCAAACGTTGTTTAGATTTCGCTGTTTAGATTATCTATTTCCGTACATCCGAAGCGTTATTTTTATAAACGCACGTCTCTCTCTCAGAAGTAATGAAGGACGGAAGGAAATATTAAGACGAGATCTATTTAAAAGTATATTTGCCTGTTTCAACGTCGCAGACTCTTGTTTCACTCTGTTGTAAGGTGTTACAGGTTTGTAGACTATCCAAACGTACTGTCCATTTTCATGGTTATTTCATTTCAACGTCACAGACTCTTGTTTCACTCTGTTGTAAGGTGCTACAGGTTTGTAGACTATCCAAACGTACTGTCCATTTTCACGGTTATTTCATTTCAACGTCACAGACTCTTGTTTCACTCTGTTGTAAGGTGCTACAGGTTTGTAGACTATCCAAACGTACTGTCCATTTTCATGGTTATTTCATTTCAACGTCACAGACTCTTGTTTCACTCTGTTGTAAGGTGCTAACTGTTTGTAGACTATCCAAACGTACTCTCCATTTTTACGGTTATTTCATTTCAATTTATTTTCGTGCTTATATCCAATTAAGGTTCAAGCACGTTGTCCTGGGCACACATTTCAGCTATCTGGACTGTCTGTCCGGGACAGTGAGTTAACTGTTAGTGGTCAGTGGTTACTGAGAAAGAAGAGGGTGTAGTGGTCTTACACCTACGCATTGAGTCGCTCTGACCCTCCGACCCTTATAACCCACGGCTTAGCCATTACATCACGGAGGCCGGTTAATAAATACATTAATAACAAGCATCATGTATTTTCATTTTAACTTATTTTCGTGCTTATATCCAATTAAAATTCAAGCGTGCTGGCCTGGGCATAGACATCAGCTATTTGGGCTGTCTGTTCCAGGACAGTGGGTTAGTTGTTAGTTGGTTAGTGGTTAGTGAGAAAGAAGAGGGTGTAGTGGCCTTACATCTACCCATTGAGCCCTTAAGAACTCTCTCTGGGTTGGAGCCGGTACCGGGCTGCGAACCCTATACCTACCTGTCTGTAGTCCGATGGCTTAACCACTGCGCCACCGAGGCCGGTAAGCACCATGCAATCAAAGCAAGAGTTAAATCATTCCCAATCAATCCACAACAATCAGAGTTTAACAGGTCCAATCAAACGATTTTCCTGGTTTCGTGAATTAAGCTGATAATTTACAGAAATAACCATCAATCAAGAGAAACAACCAGTACGTAGCTATGGATCATAAAATTAGTTCAACAATTTAAAAATGAAAGCGAAACAAAAATGCCATCTTTACTGTATTTGGCTTTGAACCCTTACTGGGGCCGGAAGTAGCCCAGTGGTAAAGCGTTCGCTTGATGCGTGGTCGGTCAAGGATCGATCCCCATCGGTGGACCCAGTGCTCCACAACTGGTGTAACAAAAGCCGTGGTATGTACTATCCTGTCTGTGCGATGGTGCATATAAAAGATCCCTTGCTGTTAATCGAAAAAGAGTAGCCCATGAAGTGGCGACAGCGGGTTTCCTCTCTCTATATCTGTGTGGTCCTTAACCATATGTCTGACGCCATATAACCGTAAATAAAATGTGTTGAGTGCGTCGTTAAATGAAACATTTCCTTCCTTCTTGAACCCTTACTATACCTCTTCTTTTTTTTTCTTTTTTGATCTGTGTCGTTTTCTGAGAGGAAACGTTTTGTCGCCAAACATTTTACTCCTTCCGAAGATGTAGCAAGGAATTTTTTATATACTTTGCGATGGGCAGCGTTCTACACATACCAAGGCCTTTTGTATACCAGTCGTAGTGCACTGGTTGGAATGGGAAAAAAGCCACTGAGCTACATCCCATTTCCTACCGCTATGCAAAATTAAAGTTTGTTTTGTTTAACGACACCTCTAGAGTACAGATTTATTAATCATCGGTTATCGGAAGTCAAACATTTGGTCATTCTGACATATAGTTCAAGAGAGGAAGCCCGCTACCCCCCCCCCCCCCATTACTAACAAAGGATGTTTTATATGCACCATCCCACAGACAGGATAGCACATACCACAGCCTTTCATATACCAGTCGTGGTGCACTGGATGGAACGTGATATAGCCCAATGGCCCCACCGATGGGGATCGAGCACTTTACCACTGGGCTATACCCCGCCCCTCTGTCGTCTATGTATGGATGGTGGGGAGACGGGCTGTGAGGGAGACGGGCTGTGAGGGAGACGGGCTGAGAGGGAGGCGGGCTGTGAGGGAGACGGGCTGTGAGGGAGGCGGGGAACGCAATTCTCTCAGTATTGAAAATTATTCAATGCAATATCTGGACGTTACATTGTGTAGGCTCTGGGGTGAGGGTTTTTTGTGAGGTTGGAGAGACTGACGTCGACGTATGTATGTGTGTGGGGGGGGGGGGGAGAGAACCGTAGGCTCTGTTTTTGGTGAGGTGGGGGAGACTGACGTCGTGTGTGGGGGGGGGGAGAACGCAATTATTTCTCTGTAGTGAAAACCATCCACTGACTAATCAGGACGTTATCCCGTGCTCGTTAGATCACTTACAAAGGTCATCGATCTAGATACCATAAAACTATCATCTCGTTTCCACACTTCGGCCATAACGTTCCCAGCGACCTTTGCGGCTCGGCGCTACTATTCTGAGAATCCAATCTCATAACGTTGTGATTAACAAAAATGATCATATAGTTTTTGCATTAATTTATAACATGACCATAGGCGTATTAGACGCCCCAACACAATCTCCGCGAACTGAGAACTGAACCGTTTTAAAGACACATATACAGAGAGAGAGAGAGAGAGAGAGAGAGAGAGAGAGAGAGAGAGAGAGAGAGAGAGAGAGAGAGAGAGAGAGAGAGAGAGAGAGAGAGAGAGAGACGGATGGACGGACAGACAGACAGACAGACAGACAGAGAGAGAGACAGACAGACAGAGAGAGAGAGACAGACAGAGAGAGAGAGAGAGACAGAGAGAGGGGGAGAAGAGGGAGGGGTGGAGAGAGACATACATACATAGAGACAGAGAGAGGAAGAGGGAAGGAGATAGTCAAACAGAGATCGAGAAAGGGAGGGAAAGGGAGCAAGGGAGAGACAGAAAATACAGACGGAAGAAGGCAGAATGAGAAAAATAGAGATGAGAGACAGACAGACGGACAGAAACAGGGACAGAGGAGAGAGAGAGAGAGAGAGAGAGAGAGAGAGAGAGAGAGAGAGAGAGAGAGAGAGGTGATGCTGGATGCTGGATTAGTCGTATGGAAAGAGGGATAGGGAAGGAAGAATGGAAGGAAATGTTTTATTTAACGACGCACTCAACACATTTTATTCATGGTGTTGGATATATGGTAAAGGACCACACAGATATTGAGAGAGGAAACCCGTTGTAGCCACTTCATGGGCTACTCTTTTCGATTAGCAGCAAGGGATCTTTTATATGCACCATCCCACATATATGATAGCACATACCACGGCCTTTGATATACCAGTCGTGGTGCACTGGCTGGAACGAGAAATAGCCTAATGGGCCCACCGATGGGAACAGAGATAGATACAAAGACAGGAACACTCGCTCTCGCCACGCAGGCAACTTCTGTCGAAACAGCTAGAGATTATTGGTAACCTACCGGTCCAAAATGTGTTTTCTGGTCTGTCTGTCCGTCCATGTGTCTGTCAGTCTGTCCCACATATAGTTTCCAAGTCTTTTTGGGGGAATACCTCAAGATATGCAGCTAAAATGTTGTATATGGCTTTACTGTGTACAGGTATAGACAAAGTGGCGATTTACCCATTTTTCACAGATTTATGGCCCATGAAGTGAGAACCGGTGGACGTGAACAGTATTGCTTTACTATAACTCTCAAAATTCCTCTTTTTATGTTCTACAACTGATCGCACCCCGCGTTAGTAACTTGTCTACCAGCGAATATTGTGTTAAAGGGACATACCCTAGTTTTTAAACACTGACGCATATTTTGTACTATTATAGCTGGTTTTTTTGTAACTGAAATCATACTTTACTTACATTTTATGGTTTAGTGGATCAATTTCCGTATATTCGAAATGGCTTTGGTCATCCTGGTGTCTCTAATATCATAAAATGCATTTCTTATATGGGTTTTTTTTTAAAAACGCACGTGCGTCTGAGAAGTAACAGTTGAGTTTTAGTCTATTTTTAGAGGGTATATCACCATTTTAAAGTCACAGACTCATGTTTCATTCAATTGTAACTTTATCCAAATGTGTTACAGGTTTGTAGATTAACTAAAGTTAGTGTTAATTTTCACGGGTTGAAACTAGGGTCTGTCCCTTTAATATGTAACGTTATTTGTGATTGGTGTATTAGGTAACACGACAGCAACAAACCGTAACCGTGTGTATATGAATTAATGATTCGTCCGGTATTGGTTGCGTAGTGGCCAACATTGCACTGAACAAAATAGAATTCCGCAGGCAACAATATTAACTTATGTGAATTTTTTTTGTTTTTACTATATATAAACCAAATTATGACCCAAAAATATGAATACTGCAATCCTTCTACCTGGATTAGCAACACTTACTTCCGGGCGTAAATTCAAAAAACTGTATACAATATTTAAAATAATGAAAGGTATGACTCCTGATTTTATGATACACAGTATCTCACAAGCAGTTGGACAAAGCCCCTTATATGCTAAGAAATCGGAATGATATTTCTTTACCCCCTGCTAGAAGTAATTTTCTTCAATCGTCGTTTATCCATTCGACAATAAAACTTTGGAACAACCTACGAGCTGAAATTCAAAATTGTCAAAATATCTTCATTTAAAAAAGCAATAAAACCCATGCGTTACACCATATTATTCATTTGATAATAGAAGAGAAAATGTATTACATACCAAGTTAAAATACGAGTGTAGTGATTTAAAAGCAGATTTATATCGAGTTGGTCTCAACACCGATTCCTCGTGTGGTTGTGGATATAATTTCGAAAACAATTATAAATTTT
Organism: Gigantopelta aegis; assembly: GCF_016097555.1. NCBI lineage: Eukaryota > Metazoa > Mollusca > Gastropoda > Neomphalida > Peltospiridae > Gigantopelta > Gigantopelta aegis. The sequence continues at coordinate 45,635,016 of NC_054705.1, read as the reverse complement.
TTCTGTGAATGCATTTTATATGAAATGCAAATACGCACTCTGTAGAATTCATTGCAAAGATTTCAGCCAATAGATTTACAACCAGTTTTAAATGGTAAAAGTGTTCTAAGCGAAGAAGACAATAAAGAAATATTTTTGCATGTACATAAGTATATCAACGAAACAAAACGTTTCGCTTAATTAGTAAATAAAGTATGGATTTTTAAAATTACTATTTATTTATTTGATTGCTATTATTATTTTTGCAGTCATTACGTTTTCATTGCGATGCCTTGTCTGTGTTTTGTGTTTTCCTTTAGCAAACCTGCTGTCTAATTATCGAACACAGAAAACGTTTTTTTTTTTGTTTCCTTTAAACTTTCTTTCGGGTTTTTTTTTAGTACCTTTTTTCTATTCATATTTAAATTGCAAAAATATACTACTGTCGTGACATTTTCGTGTCATGGAGAAGGCCTAGTAAGTTGTATAACTTGTGCCTAATCCATTTGTTCTTTTTTAAAAGCAATAAAATATGTTTCAATCAATCCTTCTACCATAATATTATATATTTATATACATCGCAATACCGTTACGATAAATCGATACATCTCGTTACAATACTCTGTCGCTATATCGTTAAAGATTTATACTACACCAATTTTTCTAACCATTAAACAAAAAAATTGTTTAACAATACCACTAGAGCTTATTGATTAATTAATCATCGGTTATTGAATGTCACACATTTGGTATTTCTGAGGAAAACTGCTATATTTTTTGTTCTATTAATAGCAAGTGATCATTTGTATGGACAATACAAACTACTGTCTTTGATATAACAGTCTTGGGGCATCGGTTGTAACGGGAGTGGGGGAGGAGGGCAATTCATACAATGGGTCCACCGAGGGGATTCGAACCTTCGATCGACTGAGCTAGTTCCTGTCCTTCCATAACCATTAAACATTAGTCATTGACTCACAGTCCTGGACAGGCAGTCCTGATAGCTGAGGTGTATAACTGTCCTTCAATAACCATTAAACAATAGTCATTGACTCACTGTCCTGGACAGGCAGTCCTGATAGCTGAGGTGTATAACTGTCCTTCAATAACCATTAAACAATAGTCATTGACTCACTGTCCTGGACAGGCAGTCCTGATAGCTGAGGTGTATAACTGTCCTTCAATAACCATTAAACAATAGTCATTGACTCACTGTCCTGGACAGGCAGTCCTGATAGCTGAGGTGTATAACTGTCCTTCAATAACCATTAAACAATAGTCATTGACTCACTGTCCTGGACAGGCAGTCCTGATAGCTGAGGTGTATAACTGTCCTTCAATAACCATTAAACAATAGTCATTGACTCACTGTCCTGTCCTGGACAGGCAGTCCAGATAGCTGAGGTGTATAACTGTCCTTCAATAACCATTAAACAATAGTCATTGACTCACAGTCCTGGACAGGCAGTCCTGATAGCTGAGGTGTATAACTGTCCTTCAATAACCATTAAACAATAGTCATTGACTCACTGTCCTGGACAGGCAGTCCAGATAGCTGAGGTGTATAACTGTCCTTCAATAACCATTAAACAATAGTCATTGACTCTGGACAGGCAGTCCAGATAGCTGAGGTGTATAACTGTACTTCAATAACCATTAAACAATAGTCATTGACTCACTGTCCTGGACAGGCAGTCCTGATAGCTGAGGTGTATAACTGTCCTTCAATAACCATTAAACAATAGTCATTGACTCACTGTCCTGGACAGGCAGTCCAGATAGCTGAGGTGTATAACTGTCCTTCAATAAACATTAAACAATAGACATTGACTCACTGTCCTGGACAGGCAGTCCAGATAGCTGAGGTGTATAACTGTACTTCAATAACCATTAAACAATAGTCATTGACTCACAGTCCTGGACAGGCAGTCCAGATAGCTGAGGTGTATAACTGTACTTCAATAACCATTAAACAATAGTCATTGACTCTGGACAGGCAGTCCAGATAGCTGAGGTGTATAACTGTACTTCAATAACCATTAAACAATAGTCATTGACTCTGGACAGGCAGTCCAGATAGCTGAGGTGTATAACAGTACTTCAATAACCATTAAACAATAGTCATTGACTCTGGACAGGCAGTCCAGATAGCTGAGGTGTATAACTGTCCTTCAATAACCATTAAACAATAGTCATTGACTCACAGTCCTGGACAGGCAGTCCAGATAGCTGAGGTGTATAACTGTCCTTCAATAACCATTAAACAATAGTCAGTAACTCACAGTCCTGGACAGGCAGTCCAGATAGCTGAGGTGTATAACTGTACTTCAATAACCATTAAACAATAGTCATTGACTCACTGTCCTGGACAGGCAGTCCTGATAGCTGAGGTGTATAACTGTACTTCAATAACCATTAAACAATAGTCATTGACTCACTGTCCTGGACAGGCAGTCCAGATAGCTGAGGTGTATAACTGTACTTCAATAACCATTAAACAATAGTCATTGACTCACAGTCCTGGACAGGCAGTCCTGATAGCTGAGGTGTATAACTGTACTTCAATAACCATTAAACAATAGTCAGTGACTCTGGACAGGCAGTCCTGATAGCTGAGGTGTATAACTGTACTTCAGTAACCATTAAACAATAGTCATTGACTCTGGACAGGCAGTCCAGATAGCTGAGGTGTATAACTGTCCTTCAATAACCATTAAACAATAGTCATTGACTCTGGACAGGCAGTCCTGATAGCTGAGGTGTATAACTGTACTTCAATAACCATTAAACAATAGTCAGTAACTCACTGTCCTGGACAGGCAGTCCAGATAGCTGAGGTGTATAACTGTATTTCAATAACCATTAAACAATAGTCATTGCCTCACTGTCCTAGACAGGCAGTCCAGATAGCTGAGGTGTATAACTGTCCTTCAATAACCATTAAACAATAGTCATTGACTCTGGACAGGCAGTCCTGATAGCTGAGGTGTATAACTGTACTTCAATAACCATTAAACAATAGTCAGTAACTCACTGTCCTGGACAGGCAGTCCTGATAGCTGAGGTGTATAACTGTACTTCAATAACCATTAAACAATAGTCATTGACTCACTGTCCTGGACAGGCAGTCCTGATAGCTGAGGTGTATAACTGTCCTTCAATAACCATTAAACAATAGTCATTGACTCACTGTCCTGGACAGGCAGTCCTCATAGCTGAGGTGTATAACTGTACTTCAATAACCATTAAACAATAGTCATTGACTCACTGTCCTGGACAGGCAGTCCTGATAGCTGAGGTGTATAACTGTCCTTCAATAACCATTAAACAATAGTCATTGACTCACTGTCCTGGACAGGCAGTCCTGATAGCTGAGGTGTATAACTGTACTTCAATAACCATTAAACAATACTCAGTAACTCACAGTCCTAGACAGGCAGTCCTGATAGCTGAGGTGTATAAAAGTCCTTCAATAACCATTAAACAATAGTCATTGACTCACTGTCCTGGACAGGCAGCCCTGATAGCTGAGGTGTATAACTGTACTTCAATAACCATTAAACAATAGTCAGTAACTCACTGTCCTGGACAGGCAGTCCTGATAGCTGAGGTGTATAACTGTCCTTCAATAACCATTAAACAATAGTCAGTAACTCACTGTCCTGGACAGGCAGTCCTGATAGCTGAGGTGTATAACTGTACTTCAATAACCATTAAACAATAGTCAGTAACTCACTGTCCTGGACAGGCAGTCCAGATAGCTGAGGTGTATAACTGTCCTTCAATAACCATTAAACAATAGTCAGTAACTCACTGTCCTGGACAGGCAGTCCTGATAGCTGAGGTGTATAACTGTCCTTCAATAACCATTAAACAATTGTCAGTAACTCACAGTCCTGAACAGGCAGTCCTGATAGCTGAGGTGTATAACTGTCCTTCAATAACCATTAAACAATAGTCAGTAACTCACAGTCCTCGACAGGCAGTCCAGATAGCTGAGGTGTATAACTGTACTTCAATAACCATTAAACAATAGTCAGTAACTCACTGTCCTGGACAGGCAGTCCAGATAGCTGAGGTGTATAACTGTACTTCAATAACCATTAAACAATAGTCAGTAACTCACTGTCCTGGACAGGCAGTCCTGATAGCTGAGGTGTATAACTGTCCTTCAATAACCATTAAACAATAGTCATTGACTCACTGTCCTGGACAGGCAGTCCTGATAGCTGAGGTGTATAACTGTCCTTCAATAACCATTAAACAATAGTCATTGACTCACTGTCCTGGACAGGCAGTCCAGATAGCTGAGGTGTATAACTGTACTTCAATAACCATTAAATAATAGTCAGTAACTCACTGTCCTGGACAGGCAGTCCTGATAGCTGAGGTGTACAACTGTCCTTCAATAACCATTAAACAATAGTCAGTAACTCACAGTCCTAGACAGGCAGTCCTGATAGCTGAGGTGTATAACTGTCCTTCAATAACCATTAAACAATAGTCATTGACTCACTGTCCTGGACAGGCAGTCCTGATAGCTGAGGTGTATAACCGTACTTCAATAACCATTAAACAATAGTCAGTAACTCACTGTCCTGGACAGGCAGTCCAGATAGCTGAGGTGTATAACTGTCCTTCAATAACTATTAAACAATAGTCAGTAACTCACTGTCCTGGACAGGCAGTCCTGATAGCTGAGGTGTATAACTGTCCTTCAATAACCATTAAACAATAGTCAGTAACTCACAGTCCTGAACAGGCAGTCCTGATAGCTGAGGTGTATAACTGTCCTTCAATAACCATTAAACAATAGTCAGTAACTCACAGTCCTCGACAGGCAGTCCAGATAGCTGAGGTGTATAACTGTACTTCAATAACCATTAAACAATAGTCAGTAACTCAATGTCCTGGACAAGCAGTCCAGATAGCTGAGGTGTATAACTGTACTTCAATAACCATTAAACAATAGTCAGTAACTCACTGTCCTGGACAGGCAGTCCTGATAGCTTAAGTGTATAACTGTCCTTCAATAACCATTAAACAATAGTCATTGACTCACTGTCCTGGACAGGCAGTCCTGATAGCTGAGGTGTATAACTGTCCTTCAATAACCATTAAACAATAGTCATTGACTCACTGTCCTGTCCTGGACAGGCAGTCCAGATAGCTGAGGTGTATAACTGTACTTCAATAACCATTAAACAATAGTCAGTAACTCACTGTCCTGGACAGGCAGTCCTGATAGCTGAGGTGTATAACTGTCCTTCAATAACCATTAAACAATAGTCATTGACTCACTGTCCTGGACAGGCAGTCCTGATAGCTGAGGTGTATAACTGTCCTTCAATAACCATTAAACAATAGTCAGTAACTCACAGTCCTAGACAGGCAGTCCTGATAGCTGAGGTGTATAAAAGTCCTTCAATAACCATTAAACAATAGTCAGTAACTCACTGTCCTGGACAGGCAGTCCTGATAGCTGAGGTGTATAACTGTACTTCAATAACCATTAAACAATAGTCAGTAACTCACTGTCCTGGACAGGCAGTCCAGATAGCTGAGGTGTATAACTGTCCTTCAATAACCATTAAACAATAGTCAGTAACTCACTGTCCTGGACAGGCAGTCCTGATAGCTGAGGTGTATAACTGTCCTTCAATAACCATTAAACAATTGTCAGTAACTCACAGTCCTGAACAGGCAGTCCTGATAGCTGAGGTGTATAACTGTCCTTCAATAACCATTAAACAATAGTCAGTAACTCACAGTCCTCGACAGGCAGTCCAGATAGCTAAGGTGTATAACTGTACTTCAATAACCATTAAACAATAGTCAGTAACTCGCTGTCCTGGACAAGCAGTCCAGATAGCTGAGGTGTATAACTGTACTTCAATAACCATTAAACAATAGTCAGTAACTCACTGTCCTGGACAGGCAGTCCTGATAGCTGAGGTGTATAAATGTCCTTCAATAACCATTAAACAATAGTCATTGACTCACTGTCCTGGACAGGCAGTCCTGATAGCTGAGGTGTATAACTGTCCTTCAATAACCATTAAACAATAGTCATTGACTCACTGTCCTGGACAGGCAGTCCAGATAGCTGAGGTGTATAACTGTACTTCAATAACCATTAAATAATAGTCAGTAACTCACTGTCCTGGACAGGCAGTCCTGATAGCTGAGGTGTACAACTGTCCTTCAATAACCATTAAACAATAGTCAGTAACTCACAGTCCTAGACAGGCAGTCCTGATAGCTGAGGTGTATAACTGTCCTTCAATAACCATTAAACAATAGTCATTGACTCACTGTCCTGGACAGGCAGTCCTGATAGCTGAGGTGTATAACCGTACTTCAATAACCATTAAACAATAGTCAGTAACTCACTGTCCTGGACAGGCAGTCCAGATAGCTGAGGTGTATAACCGTACTTCAATAACCATTAAACAATAGTCAGTAACTCACTGTCCTGGACAGGCAGTCCAGATAGCTGAGGTGTATAACTGTCCTTCAATAACTATTAAACAATAGTCAGTAACTCACTGTCCTGGACAGGCAGTCCTGATAGCTGAGGTGTATAACTGTCCTTCAATAACCATTAAACAATAGTCAGTAACTCACTGTCCTGGACAGGCAGTCCAGATAGCTAAGGTGTATAACTGTCCTTCAATAACTATTAAACAATAGTCAGTAACTCACTGTCCTGGACAGGCAGTCCTGATAGCTGAGGTGTATAACTGTCCTTCAATAACCATTAAACAATAGTCAGTAACTCACAGTCCTGAACAGGCAGTCCTGATAGCTGAGGTGTATAACTGTCCTTCAATAACCATTAAACAATAGTCAGTAACTCACAGTCCTCGACAGGCAGTCCAGATAGCTGAGGTGTATAACTGTACTTCAATAACCATTAAACAATAGTCAGTAACTCAATGTCCTGGACAAGCAGTCCAGATAGCTGAGGTGTATAACTGTACTTCAATAACCATTAAACAATAGTCAGTAACTCACTGTCCTGGACAGGCAGTCCTGATAGCTTAAGTGTATAACTGTCCTTCAATAACCATTAAACAATAGTCATTGACTCACTGTCCTGGACAGGCAGTCCTGATAGCTGAGGTGTATAACTGTCCTTCAATAACCATTAAACAATAGTCATTGACTCACTGTCCTGTCCTGGACAGGCAGTCCAGATAGCTGAGGTGTATAACTGTACTTCAATAACCATTAAACAATAGTCAGTAACTCACTGTCCTGGACAGGCAGTCCTGATAGCTGAGGTGTATAACTGTCCTTCAATAACCATTAAACAATAGTCATTGACTCACTGTCCTGGACAGGCAGTCCTGATAGCTGAGGTGTATAACTGTCCTTCAATAACCATTAAACAATAGTCAGTAACTCACAGTCCTAGACAGGCAGTCCTGATAGCTGAGGTGTATAAAAGTCCTTCAATAACCATTAAACAATAGTCAGTAACTCACTGTCCTGGACAGGCAGCCCTGATAGCTGAGGTGTATAACTGTCCTTTAATAACCATTAAACAATAGTCATTGACTCACAGTCCTGGACAGGCAGTCCAGATAGCTGAGGTGTATAACTGTACTTCAATAACCATTAAACAATAGTCATTGACTCACAGTCCTGGACAGGCAGTCCAGATAGCTGAGGTGTATAACTGTACTTCAATAACCATTAAACAATAGTCAGTAACTCACAGTCCTAGACAGGCAGTCCAGATAGCTGAGGTGTATAACTGTACTTCAATAACCATTAAACAATAGTCATTGACTCACAGTCCTGGACAGGCAGTCCAGATAGCTGAGGTGTATAACTGTACTTCAATAACCATTAAACAATAGTCATTGACTCACAGTCCTGGACAGGCAGTCCAGATAGCTGAGGTGTATAATTCAACTTTTAGTGGAGCTTAGGACGAAAACGAAAAAAACTTGAAAAATCACAAATTGGACCAGGGGAAAATATTAATAATATGTTTTAACCGGCGTCCATGGTGTCGTGGTTAAGACGTCGGACATAAGGCTGGTAGGTACATGGTTCGCAGCCAGGTACCAGCTCCAACCCCGAGCGAGTTTTAACGACTCAGTGGATAGATGTAAGGCCACTGCACCCTCTTCTCTCTCACTAACCACTAACAACTAACCCACTGTTCTAGACAGACAGCCTAGATGGCTGAGGTGTGTGTGTGTGTGCCAGGACAGCGTGCTTGAACCGTAATTGGATATAAGCACGAAAATAAGTTGAAATTAAATAAAATAATATGTTATTGGTTTGTTTTTGTGGGTTTGTGTTTTGGGTTATTTTTGTTTGTTTGTTTAAGGGTTTTTTAAATATTCTTAGCGAATAGTATCTGGTATCTCACTATAGCGTGCCTCATTACAATGGTGGGGGGGGGGGGGGGGGGGGGCGAGACGTAGCCCAGTGGTACAGCGCTCGCTCGATGCGTGGTCGGTCTGGGATCGATCCCCGTCGGTGGGCCGATTGGGCTATTTCTCGTTTCAGCCAGTGCACCACGACTGGCATATCAAAGCTGTGGTATGTACCACCCTGTCTGTGGGATGGTGCATATAAAAGATCCCTTGCTGCTAATCAAAGAGTAGCCCATGAAGTGGTGACAGCGGGATTCATCTCTCAATATATGTGTGGTCCTTAATCATATGTCTGACGCCATATAACCGTAAATAAAATGTGTTGAGTGCGTCGTTAAATAAACCATTCCTTCCTTCATTACAGTGGTGTTGTTTCTATTGGATGTATGTGTAGACTGTGCTTTATCCTGTGTTATTCATATTGATTGTATGTGTACACTGTGCTTTATCCTGTGTAATGTATATTGATTGTATGTGTATACTGTGCTTTATCCTGTGTAATGTATATTGATTGTATGTATGCACTGTGCTTTATCCTGTGTAATGTATATTGATTGTATGTGTATACTGTGCTTTATCCTGTGTAATGTATATTGATTGTATGTGTATACTGTGCTCTATCCTGTGATATGTATATTGATTGTATGTATGCACTGTGCTTTATCCTGTGTAATGTATATTCATTGTATGTGTACACTGTGCTTTATCCTGTGTTATTCATATTGATTGTATGTGTATACTGTGCTTTATCCTGTGTAATGTATATTGATTGTATGTGTACACTGTGCTTTATCCTGTGTAATGTATATTGATTGTATGTATGCACTGTGCTTTATCCTGTGTAATGTATATTGATTGTATGTATGCACTGTGCTTTATCCTGTGTAATGTATATTGATTGTATGTATACACTGTGCTTTATCCCTTGTTATTCATATTGATTGTATGTGTATACTGTGCTTTATCCTGTGTAATGTATATTGATTGTATGTGTATACTGTGCTTTATCCTGTGTAATGTATATTGATTATATGTGTATACTGTTCTTTATCCTGTGTTATTCATATTGATTGTATGTATGCACTGTGCTTTATCCTGTGTTATTCATATTGATTGTATGTATGCATTGTGCTTTATCCTGTGTAATGTGTATTGATTGTATGTATACACTGTGCTTTATCCTGTGTTATTCATATTGATTGTATGTGTATACTGTGCTTTATCCTGTGTAATGTATATTGATTGTATGTGTATACTGTGCTTTATCCTGTGAAATGTATATTGATTGTATGTGTATACTGTGCTTTATCCTGTGTAATGTATATTGATTGTATGTATGCACTGTGCTTTATCCTGTGTTATTCATATTGATGGTATGTATGCACTGTGCTTTATCCTGTGTTATTCATATTGATTGTATGTATGCACTGTGCTTTATCCTGTGTTATTCATATTGATTGTATGTATGCACTGTGCTTTATCCTGTGTTATTCATATTGATGGTATGTATGCACTGTGCTTTATCCTGTGTTATTCATATTGATTGTATGTATGCACTGTGCTTTATCCTGTGTTATTCATATTGATTGTATGTATGCACTGTGCTTTATCCTGTGTAATGTATATTGATTGTATGTATGCACTGTGCTTTATACTGTGTAATGTATATTGATTGTATGTATGCACTGTGCTTTATCCTGTGTAATGGGCTGAGACTTTTAATAAAACAATCTGTCCGTCTGTCTGTCTGTTTGTCTATATTAACTTTAGTGAGTCGATCTCACTATCTTTCGCATCTAAAGTATGTTCGCCTCCGTGCAAGACATATCGACATGAACCTAACAGCGTAGCAGTCTGTATAATGGATTTGTGACATGGACAAAGCTCAGATAACTGACAAATCAAAATTGAAAGCATTACTCGAGCTGCGGGGCTTATGTTCTTATACTTGAAAAAAGGTTCCGGCAGATCAAGCACAAATGGATGGCGAACCGGAAGTACTGGGGGGAGGTGGGGGGGGGACAGAGACTGCATTGACATCTAGCTTGAAAGAGTAGAGGGGGGAGGGGGGAGTCATGATTTATACATCAAAATAGTTATCTAAAGAGAAAGCTGAAAGAATGCAAATGTTTTATAAACAGGATCAATGCTCGCGGTAATCCTCATTCTAAACTTTCTTTGTTAATTTTGTTTTTTACTACCCCCCCCCCCCCCCCCCCACACAGAGAGAGAGAGAGAGAGAGAGAGAGAGAGAGAGAGAGAGAGAGAGAGAGAGAGAGAGAGAGAGAGAGAGAGACACACACACACACACACACACACACACACACACACCGAATGCTGTCTTTGGGTGTAATAAAAACAATGGCATTCTGTTCTATCCTGCTCAGTTCAGTTTAATTAGAAAATAAAAAATATATAATATGTCGGATTCGATTTCATTTTGAATTGCTGAATTTGTTAAAATTCGAAAAACAAACCCCAACCGAAATAAATTGATGAAATATTCCTATTCCATCTTATTTGATCGACAAAAACGTTACCATGAAGAACAATCACAGCATTTCCAATGAAAACAAAATTAACTACAAATAAAATAGTTTTGTGCAGCAACACCGCAGCAGCAGTAGGCGCGCGTGCACGAATTTATAGCGTGTGTATTAGTGATTAATATGTAAAATATTTGTTATAAGCCAACTGGAAAATTATCGTTGTAAAGGCGAGAATCGTGGCTACCCGGCGGTAGGAAGAAATTCCGTTTTTTCGTTATAGAGTTATCTCTGACTGTAACAGAGCTGTTATAACCGTCCAAAAGTTCGTCTAGCTCTCGAACGGCGGAGTACTCGGACTATAATTCATGTAAAACTTTTAACTTCCTGTCTAGCTCTCGAACGGCGGAGTACTCGGACTATAATTCATGTAAAACTTTTAACTTCCTGTCTAGCTCTCGAACGGCGGAGTACTCGGACTATAATTCATGTAAAACTTTTAACTTTTCACGCTCACACTAGCAGGTCAGGTCAGGTCATAGGGTTTTACGTGCACATTCAGACAGGAAAGGTGTGTGGGGGGGGGGGGGGGGGGGCAAGGAGGGACCGCCTGCACTGGCAGGTGCAAGGGAGCACCAGCAGCCCGATTGAATCGGTAGCAGGCGGGAGGGGTGGTGGTGGTGCTATGGAATTTGAATGGAGCTGTTAATGCCAAAGAGAAAAGGTGCGCATTTTTATTGAGGAAATTTGGCGCAATTTTGAACGGTCGTTCGAAAGGTAAATGTGCGAGCTAGTATAGGTTTTGAATCGAGAATAGCTCGTCAGTGGGTCGAGAGTAGCTCGTTCACACTAACACGGTGTTATCTTTGTTATATATGTCTTTCGTGTTCATGCTAGCATGCAGGCCACCAGTGAAAGGGCACCAAGAGCCCGTGGTCAGTGAACAGATCAAAGATGTCTCGGCTTGACCGCCTCATTTGTAGTCGGGCATGATTAAAACTGTTAACGGTTTCGGCTAGCCAGGGGCAGACAACTGGCCGCGCTGCCTCGCCTATCCTAACTAAATTTACTTTATACATTTGATTCCGTCTATAAAAGCTGCTGGAGCGTCAAGAACGTGAAAATTAGATTTGTCTGAAACCAAATTGACCGGCAGTGTAAGAACCACCGCCTTTATGGTTGGCAGGTGTCGGGTTCGCGTCTCGGTGCCGGCTCCAACAAAAAGCGAGTACTATAAGTGTACAAGAGGGGCGAAAGGCTAGTGATATAAAGATGTGTCTCAGACTAATTACTGACTACTGTTAGCTCTTGTGTGTAAGACAGCTGTGGCGTGATGCTTGGATGACGGTCTTAACCTTAAATGGACGTTACAAGCAAGGCAACGAATGAATCAATCAATCAATCAATCAATGGAGAATGAACGAGTGAGTGAGTGAGTGAGTGAGTGAGTGAGTGAATAAAAATAAAAGAATGTAAGACTTAATGGCTGAATGAAGGAAGAAAGCAAGGAAGAAATAAAGTGAGGAACGTAAAATTCGTTTTGTTTACAGCACATTGGTGCGGTAATCCTCGGTATTGAATGTCAAACATTTGGTAATTTTGAAACGTGGTCTGCAAGGAAAAACCGCTGCATTTTCCCCATTAGCAACAAGGGATCTTTTATGTGTAATTTCCCAGAGACAGGATAGCACATACCACGGCACTGGTTGGGATGAAAAAAACCCAGTGGGTCCACCGAGGAGATTCGATCTCACGGTTCAAATACTTCTGGCGAACGCACTACTGAAATAATGTACCTGAATATATGAATGAAGGAAAGAAAGAAATGTTTTATTTAACGACGCACTCAACACATTTTATTTACGGTTATATGGCGTCAGACATATGGTTAAGGACCAAACAGATTTTGAGAGGAAACCCGATTAGCAGCAAGGGAGCTTTTATCTGCGCTTCCCACAGGCAGGATAGCACAAACCATGGCCTTTGTTGAACCAGTTATGGATCACTGGTCGGTGCAAGTGGTTTACACCTAACCACTGAGCCTTGCGGAGCACTCTCTCAGGGTTTGGAGTCGGTATCTGGATTAAAAATCCCATGCCTCGACTGGGATCCGAACCCAGTACCTACCAGCCTGTAGACCGATGGCCTAACCACGACGCCACCGAAGCCAAGAAAAAAGAAGGAAGAAAGTAAGTAATAAATGAATGAACGATACAACTAATCAATCAATGACTGAGTGGATGACTTGGTAACTGTCTGAACGAACGAATGTCTGACTGAACGAACGAACGAATGACTTAATTAATTAATTAATGGATGATTGGATGGATGAATAGATGAATGCACAAACGAACGAACGAAGCTAGATCTATGACAAGTTATTAGTCAAATCATCATTAGCAGTTTTAATCAAAAACCACCACGCAGAGACATCGATGTCAAAATATTCAATTTCTCACTTGAATGAATAAATTAATAAACGGATGAATACACGAATGAATGAATGGATGAATGAATGAATGAATGATCGAATGAATGAATGAATGAACGAATAAACAAACGAAACTAGAGCTATGACATGTTACAAGTCAAATAATAGTCATTAGTAGTTTTCATGAATGAATGATGAATGAATGAATGAACGGACGAATGAATGAATGAACGAATGAATGAATGAATGATGAATGAATGAATGATGAATCATTCAATCAATCAATTTATCTATCAATCAATTAATTAATTAATTAATTAACCAATTAATTAAGGCACAAACGAACGAACGAATGAATCTAGCGCTGTGACACGTTCCTGGTCAAACCATCGTCCGGAGCAGTTTTAATTAGAAAGCGCCACCACGCGGAGAGACGTCGCGAGTCCAGATATTCAATTTGTCATCTGTCGCCACTGTCTCATAAACGACCGGGTCGCCGTGCATCTTGGGTAATTTATTTAAAGTCTTATTTCTTCCGCTGGAACGGCCACCATTATTGGGTGCGGGTATTAATAGATACAACAACATCCCTAGACATTTCGGACAAGATCTGTCCACTGGTCAAGTATGTTGTCAATTAACTGCGGACAATTTGCTCGGGTAACAAGAGCCCCTGATTAGCCACGATGGTCAGTCGAGTATCCCGACAGCTGGTCAGAATCGATCGCCTGGTCAGCTTGAGCCGTGCGCGCGGTGCATGCTGGTATGGCTGCCGAAGGCTGAACTGTAGGATATCGGTGGGTGGGGGTGGGGTGTGGGGTGGGGTGAGGGTGGGGGTGGGGTGAGGGTGGTAGTGACGGCTTGTGTCCGTATCACTTTGGCATAGAAGGAAGGAAATGTTTTATTTAACGACGCACTGAACACATTTTATTTATAATTATAATAATATGGCGTCAGACATGGTTAAGGACCACATAGATTTAGATAGGAAACCCGCAGTCGCCTCTTCATGGGGCTGCTCTTTTCGAGTAGCAGCAGGGGATCTGTTATATACACCATCCCACAGACAGGATAGTACATATCACGGCCTTTGTTACACCAGATGAGGAGCACTGGCTGGAACGAGAAATAGCCCAATGGGGCCACCGACGGGGATCGATCGTAGACCGAAGACGCATCAAGCGACAATATCTTATGGTGTCTAATATATTATATATGGTTATTTCGAAATTGGTTATGAACGTTTTAAAGTTTGTTTTGTTTAACGACACCTTTAGAGCACATTGATTTATTAATCACCTGCTATTGAATGTCAAACATGATAATTCTGACATAGTCTGAGAGAGGAAACCAGCTACATTTTGTTTTGGATATTTTATATGCACCATCCTACAGACAGGATAGCACATACCACGTTCTTTAATATACCAGAAGTGGTGCACTGCACTGGCTGGAACAAGAAACAGCCTAATGGACCAACCGACGGGGATCGATCGAAGACCGACCGCGCATCAGGTGAGCTAACGCTTTACCACTGGGCTACGTCCCGCCCCTGATTTGTAACGGTTCTTGGCAATCATTCTGTAACGGTTCTTTCCAGTAATGTGTTTTAACTGCACATCATCGCATTTAATGGTCTCTAGCATATGGTTATTTCCAAATCCGTCCTGATGTCATTGTCCGATAAATCGTAAGATCGATATAGTCCTCAGTGGACTGGGATTTTCCCTCTCCCGACCAGTGCCCCACAACTGCTACACCGAAACCCGTGCTATGTTCTGTCAAAACTTGGAAGACGATATAGCGAAATACGATAAAACGAACATCGAAATTCAATTTGAAACAAGCAAACACTTTTGGTACCGTGAGTTCTGGATTGGATTCTGATAAGACAAATTTCAAATTGAATGTGTGTGGGGGGATTGGGAGGTTGGTTTTTTTATATATATACAAGGCAGCTGCAGCTTGATGGTATAGCCCAGTAGGTATATCGTAGAATGAGGTGTTTCCATGACAATTTGTTATCTTTCATGCATATGATGTACATGTACATGCATCTCTTGTTTGTGGTATGAAGTATTATTATCTTGGAAAGTTACTGAAGACAGGTGTGTATAGAACATGCCCCCCCCCCCCCCCCCTCTCTCTCTCTCTCTCTCTCTCTCTCTCTCTCTCTCTCTGTCTGTCTCTCTCTCCGTCCGTCTCTCTCTGTTTCTCTGTCTGTCTCTCTCTTCTCTGTGTCTGTCTGTCTGTCTGTCTGTCTGTCTGTCTCTCTCTCTCTCTCTCTCTCTCTCTCTCTCTCTCTCTCTCTCTCTCTCTCTCTCTCTCTCTCTCTCTCTGTATGTGTCTGTCAATGTGCGTCTCTCTCTCTCTCTCTCTCTCTCTCTCTCTCTCTCTCTCTCTCTCTCTCTCTCTCTCTCTTTCTGTGTGTCTCTCTCTCTCTCTCTCTCTCTCTCTCTCTCTCTCTCTCTCTCTCTCTCTCTCTCTCTCTCTCTCTCTCTCTCTCTCTCTCTCTCTCTCTCTCTCTCTCTCTCTCTCTCTCTAATTATATAAATTAAGAGTAACAATATTTTCAGATGTCATTAAACAAACATTCCTTCCCTTGTCCACGCATGTACGCCATCATAATAACAATCATTATTGTGAGGAGGAGCGTGTTCGGTCGAGGTTACTCCGGTACGCGTTCTCCATAAACCCTCTCCTTCCGGACCGCCTGTGGCTACTCGATTAGACAAACGCAAATTGTTCTCCACGTTCTGGCATCAAATGACGAAGAATCAAGCGCTTATCGGTTCTGCCGTGGCGCAGAAGCATGTTAAGAAGTTTTTCAGAACTCGGAGATACGCAATTTAAACAGATATTTCAACCATATTACAATACATATCACTGGCGCTTAGTGTATATTGCTTCGAATGATTTACAGTTCTGTAGCCGTATCTGTATTCAGCGATTTCAGCTGGCAGTAGCTAGAGTTCTCAACTGGGAAGGTGTTTTCAAGTAACTTAGCATGCAGTGAATATAATATAATATATATATATATATATATATATATAGAGAGAGAGAGAGAGAGAGAGAGAGAGAGAGAGAGAGAGAGAGAGAGAGAGAGAGAGAGAGAGAGAGAGAGAGAGAGAGAGAGAGAGAGAGACAGACAGACAGACAGACAGACATGTATATGCATACAGATAGACAGACAGACAGACACACACACACACACACACACACACACACACACAGTGCTTTAAAATGATTAAAAGTTCACTGGCCCTACTTTATACGTTAAGTTAATACAATGTGACTAAATAATAGAAATAATCGGATATGTCATCTAAAGAGGGAGATAGAGCTTAAAAACACCAGCATTGGCAGGTGGAGTGGGGGCATCATATTTATATTTACAAAAATGTCACTAGCCATCGGTTACTAGCCCAACAATGAATATCACTAGTCTTGGGAGTGGGGCTACCATAATCTAGGAGCCCTTTGATAACACTAAAATAAGTTCCATGGAAACATCGTCCTAATTCAAAGCACTAAATAATAAACTATCACGTGAGGTGATGCGGGTTGAAAACTGAATGATATTTTTATATACAAGTTTTAGCATCCATTATTCATTACACACAGCTTCGTCTGTCAAATCATCGGTATTCTTGTGATGTACACCAAACATAATGTGATAGTTTTGTCGGTTTGTAAGAAGTTTCCTAACAAATTATTTTCATCAAACCGTATTGGTTTAAATTTCATGTCTCGTACAGAGGGTGAGTGTGTGTGTTGGGGGGGGGGGGGGGGGGGGGGGGGACGTAGCCAGGTGGTAAAAACTCTCGCCTGACAAATTGTATAGCCTGTCATGGACAGAACACTCCGGCGAAGTCAGAGGTTGTGCCCACGACAGGCGTGCTGGAACAGTTCTCTGATGGAAGCATGATGCCAAACATTACCCACACCCACCGACAAACTGTATAAGTTTAAATCTCATTTTTCATACAGGGGGCGGGACGTAGTGGGGGGGGGGGGGGGATGTAGCCGGGTGGGACATAGCCAGGTGGTAAAAGCGCTCGCTTGATGCGCGGTCGGTCTAGGATCGATCCTAGTCGGTGGACTCATTGGTGTAACAAAGGCCGTGATATGTACTATCCCGTGTGTGGGATGATGCATATAAAAGATCCCTTGCTTTTCTGTTGTTGTTTTTTAAAATAACCACTATCGTATGTAATATATGTTTTAAATATAAATAAGTATGCATATGAAGATTCTAAGCAATAAATTAGTAATGTTTGATTTGGAAAATGTTAAGTTTTAACCCGTGAATATAGACGCTATGTTTGGTTATTCTGCAAGCCTGTAACACATTTAGATAAAGTTATATTTTAGAGTGAAACAAGAGTTTGTGACGTTGAAACGGGGAATATCCTTTAAAATAGACCAGGGTTCGTCTCCATAAGCGTTACTTTTCATGATCTGACATACGTGAGCCCTTAAAATCATAAAAAAAGCATTTCGTGGTACTTCAAACACCGGGATAAACAGAAACACTTCTAATGTACGGAAATGGATATTCTAAACGATAGATTAGTAATGTCAGATTTCAGTTATCAAAAACGGCACTAATAGGGGAAAATACGCAGTAAAAACTGTCTAAAACCAATGTTCTGTCACTTTAATAATGTATAAATATTTTTGTTTGCCAGAAACCTTTTTAAACTGGCGACAAACTCAGGAATTGTCTTTCGACCTCCATGTACTTTATATCGATTGCTACTGACAATGCAGGTGCGATATCTTACCTTGAATATTCCAGCAATTTACTGTGTATACAAATTTAGATTTTATCTCTACTGTCTGCTGGAGGTAATTTGTAAAGAAAATCTTTCTTTCTTTTTTTTAAATCACATTGAAATTACAATAAAATGCTCTACGAGTTGGTGTTATTTAAAAACTTAATGGGCTAATTTTACGAAGCTCGTTTTTTCTTAAACCCAGGTGTTTAAACCATTGTAAACGTACGTAGGTACGCGCGTGAAAGACATAAACAGGTGTTTAAACCATTGTAAACGTACGTAGGTACGCGCGTGAAAGACATAAACAGGTGTTTAGGCATTGTAAACGTACGTAGGTACGCGCGTGAAAGACATAAACAGGTGTTTAAACCATTGTGAACGTACGTAGGTACACGCGTGAAAGACATAAACAGGTGTTTAGTCATTGTGAACGTTCGTAGGTACACGCGTGAAAGACATAAACAGGTGTTTAGGCATTGTGTACGCGCGTGAAAGACAAACAGGTGTTTAGGCATTGTAAACGTACGTAGGTACGCGCGTGAAAGACATAAACAGGTGTTTAGGCATTGTGAACGTACGTAGGTACGCGCGTGAAAGACATAAACAGGTGTTTAGGTATTGTGAACGTACGTAGGTACGCGCGTGAAAGACATAAACAAGTGCTTAGGCATTGTGAACGTACGTAGGTACGCGCGTGAAAGACATCAACAGGTGTTTAGGTATTGTGAACGTACGTAGGTAAACGCGTGAAAGACATAAACAGGTGTTTAAGCATTGTACACGTACGTAGGTACACGCGTGAAAGACATAACCAGGTGTTTAGGCATTGTAAACGTACGTAGGTACGCGCGTGAGACATAAACAGGTGTTTAGGCATTGTAAACGTACGTAGGTACACGCGTGAAAGACATAAACAGGTGTTTAAGCATTATAAACGTACGTAGGTACACGCGTGAGACACAAACAGGTGTTTAGGCATTGTAAACGTACGTAGGTACACGCGTGAGACATAAACAGGTGTTTAAGCATTGTAAACGTACGTAGGTACACGCGTGAGACATAAACAGGTGTTTAGGCATTGTAAACGTACGTAGTTACACGCGTGAAATACATAAACAGGGTTTGATAATTCGGCCCAATATGGTTTATATGATTTTAGCAACAAATATTACAATGTCATCGGTTCTCTTTTAACGCAAACGGGCGAGCAAAATACCTCGACAATGACTCACTCTAACTTCATTTACGATTATGTTGGCTTATCGTAAATGGTCATCCATTCATTCATTCATTCAAGGGTGGGATGTAGTCCAGTGGTAAAGCACTCGCATGATGCGCGGTCGGTCTAGGATCGATCCCATTGGGCTATTTCTAGTTGTAGTTCTAGCAGTGTACCACGAAAAT
Source organism: Gigantopelta aegis (assembly GCF_016097555.1). Lineage (NCBI taxonomy): Eukaryota > Metazoa > Mollusca > Gastropoda > Neomphalida > Peltospiridae > Gigantopelta > Gigantopelta aegis. The sequence goes on along the minus strand of NC_054705.1, from coordinate 45,615,539 downwards.
AGCATCTTTTCGTGCGGAACTAGGGTAATCATAGACGCTACCCGTTATGTCTGAAATGAGCAGCTTAACACCCAGAGTGTTTTCTGATTCACTTCAAGGGTGACGGGTGGTAGTATTTATATCCCTTGTGTATAGGGGGGAGACGTAGGCCAGTGGTAAAGCGCTCGCTTGATGTACGATCGGTTTGGGATAGAACCACGTCAGTTGGCCCATCGGGCTATTTCTTGCTCCGGCCAGTGCACCAAGACTGGTATATCAAAGCCGTGGTATGTGCCATCCTGTCTGTGGGGTTGTGCATATAAAATATCCCATGCTACTAATGGAAAAATGTAGCGGGTTTCCTTTCTAAGACTATATCTCAAAATTACCAAATGTTTGACATCCAGTAGCCAATGATTCATAAATCAATGTCCTCTGATGGTGTTGTTAAACAAAACTTTAACTTATCATTCATTCAAACTCTTTGTTCGTGCTTACACACCTACTCATTGAGTCACTGAAACTCACGCTGGGTGGTAGTCGCGAACCCAGTACCTACCAGCCTTAAGTCGAGTAGCTTAACCACTGCATCCCAGAGGCCGATTAGCAAACATATGGGCCAAAATGTACGTGGCGTGGTTTTCTTAAACCTATGCGCTTATAAAGCATTGTAAATGTAAATTTACGCGCATGCCCCCCCCCTCAACACCCCCCCCCCCCCACCCCACACACCCACCCCAAAATAAATAAACAAATAAACACAGAAACAAACAGACAGACAGACAGACAGACAAACAAAACAGGCTTTAAATACATGAATGGAAATACAAAACAAAACAGGTTTTATTTACACGCATGACGAACACAAGTAAACAGGCACTGTAAGTTCGGCCCTTGTGCACTGTAAGTTCGGCCCTTGTGCACTGAATTTTTATTTAGTTTAACATTGGCCTTGATGCCACATCACTGTACAGGTGATGTATAGATTAAGTCGGGTTAACTCTGCGTAGTCACCGTTAGTCACGGTTTTAAATATAAATAGATTCCCTTTGTCAGTTTACGTTTATTAAAATGCAACATTTTGTTTTGTGATTCATCACAGTTATTCACCTGTAGGGAAATCGATAACACGATATATTGCAGTGTCCCTATCGCCGAACACCTGTTGCCCATACCGGTAAATGAACGTGGGGTCGTTGTTGTTGTTATTCAAACCGACTGACTCGCTAGCATAGAAGTGTTGTGTTGCCTTCCACTTAGCTTACCTGTGAAGAATGGGTCCCATAAAATATGTCACATGCCGCAGAAAAATGTAAAGGTTACTGACTCGCTAACATAGAAGCGTTGCCTTCCACTTCGTTTATATGTGAAGACTGGGTCCCATAAAATATGTCACATGTCGCAGACAAAATGTAAAAGTTACTGACTTGCTAACATAGAAGTGTTGCCTTCCACTTAGTTTATATGTGAAGACTGGGTCCCACATAACATATGTCACATGTCGCAGATAAAATGTAAACGTTACTGACTCGCTAACATAGAAGCGTTGCCTTTACATGTGAAAAGTGGGGCCCATAAAATATGTCATACGCCGCAGACAAGTTTTTTTTAAATTTAAAGACACCACTAGAGCACATTTATTAATTAATCATCGGCTATTGGATGTCAAACATATGGTCATTTTGACACAGTCATAGAAATGAAACCCGCTACATTTTTCTCCATTAGTAGCAAGGGATATTTTATGTACACCATCCCACAGACAGGATAGGGCATACCACGGCCTTTGATATACCAGTCGTGGTGCACTGGCTAGAGCGAGAAATAGCCTAATGGGCCCACCGACGTACGCCGCAGACAAGACGTAAAGGTTACTGACTCGCTAGCAGAGAAGTGTTGCCTTTTTTTTTTTTTTATTCCAGTGTCCCCTTTCCTTTCTCTCCTTTGAATTCCATCTCATTTCTTCCCGATCTGACAACTCCTCCTATCTTTCACCTTCTTTCGCTGTCTACCTCCACATCCCAGTCCTTGTCTCTCCAACCGCGACAGGTGCTTGTCTCCTGTGGCTATCTGTGCCACACACCTGCCATTCTCCATCAGCTTTTAGCTGTGGGCTTAGTCTGACCACTTCGGGAAGTGTTCAGTAGTTACTTCTGGCATTGTTAAGAGGCACTTGTAACCACCTACTATGCACCCCTCCTACCGGCGGTCGTAGTTAGTACCGTGGGTCAGAATTAGTTACCTACGCGTGTGAAGGGGGTTTCGGTTGTCGAAACCCCCTTGCTCAAGCCAATTTTTTCTTCTTTTTTCAACATATTTTTCTATATACTTTCCTGGACAGCATGACTCCACTCCGCTATAAACTTCGCTTGCCATGGTCTAGATCCCCCCTCCCTACATCCCTCCTCCCAACCCCACGGCATAAATTCCTGCCGACGCGCCTAAATCATCGTCTACTGGATGTCAAACATTTGATAATTCTTAACCGCAGTCTCCAGAGCAAATCGGCTACTAAATGACTTCAATAGCAGAAAGGAATCTGTTATATTCACTTTCTCACCAACTGTTAATGACACAAGCGACAATAGTAACATGATGATCAAGTAAATCAATGTGAAGAAAAGTAGTAGAATGCCGTGATGATGATGATGATGATGATGATGATGATGATTATTGTAACTTATAGTGAACATTGTGGTCTGTCCCGGTACTCCTATGAGACACGCATGCGTAGAGGAAGAAAAGAAACATCCGCCTAAGTAGCGTTGCCTCCATGTTTACGTTATATTTTCAACATGAATGAATCTTATGTTTAAATACCAAACGTGTTTCTATATGTAGACAGGACACTATAATTATGATGATGATGATGATGATGATGATTATGATGATAATGATAACGACGATGACGACGATAGTATAGTGATTTTAGTTGTGATGATGATAGCAAGTGATGATAACTGTGGTTGTAGCACGTTAATGATGGTGATAATGGTGACGATGATGATGATGACGACGAATGATGATGATGATTATGATGACGACAATGGTGATGACAATGATGGTGATGGTGATGACAATGATGATGATAGTGATGGTGATGATGATGGCGATGACAATGATTATGATGGTGATGACAATGATGGTGATGGCGATTATTCATCGTCGATGAAAAAAAAAGTATTACAAAAAATACAAGAACAAATTTTCCCCAGAAACAGTCCTTGGTGATTAAGCCGTAATTCAATTTAATAATTCGTAAAACGGGCCTAAGCCGAGCCGAGAATAGCCCGACGGACGCTAGTGCGTTATTTTTGTAAACACAGTTAACGAGTGGCGGTCTGGACCCAACATGTGGCAATTTATGTGCTCAAGCTGTCCTGCTAACGAGGCGAGAAAACGAGAAAGGGGAACGTTAGTGACGTCATAGCACGCGCCAAGGCTTCTCCGGCCGCAGAGGTCCTCACGTCATTAACAACCTCGATTACCGTAGCGAAGCCTTATCGCAAAAAGTCTCGTTAATTACTGTCGCACGTCCCCGCGTACTTCCGGTTTGTCTCGTTCAATTTGAGAGTCAGTGTAGGGCAGGTTTTCTGTTTGGTTCGACTGAATGCCAGTCCGTGTTATCACGTGCAACATAGTGATCTTTCTCCTTTGGTGACCGAACAGATGAAAGGAATGTTCACTCTTGTCTTAGTGATGCAATATGTATTGCACTACCGTGTCAAATAGTCAGTGAACCATTTCAATCGTCTGTTACCAAGACAAATGTGTCAAACATTGAGTGCACTCTCTCTCTCTCTCTCTCTCTCTCTCTCTCTCTCTCTCTCTCTCTCTCTCTCTCTCTCTCTGTAGGCAACGTGACACTGAATGTCGGTAAGATGAGACTGAATGTCAGTAACGTGACACTGAATGTTGGTAATGTGACACTGAATATCAGTAATGTGACACTAGATGTCAGTAATGTGTGATTGATTGTCAGTAATGTGGGACTGAATGTCACTAATGTGGGGTTGAATGTCAGTAATGTGACACTGAATGTCAGTAATGTGTGATTGAATGTCAGTAATGTGGGACTAAACGTCAGTTGTGTGGGACTGAATGTCACGAGACATTGAATGTACGTAATATGGGGATGAATATGAGTAGTATATCATTGAATGTCATTAATGTTACATTGAATGTCAGTGATGTGACATTAAACGTCAGAATGTGACATTCTAAGAAAGTGTTTTGAAAAAGAAAGAAAACTATTTTATTTTGGGTGACTCCGCCTTCCTCCAGATAGTATACCCATTGCACTGCAAGGCCATGTGTTTAATTATTAACTCAAACGATACAGTTATCCAAGACGAGTGTGCTGAAAACAATACGTCCAGGCCGGTGGTCTCCTGTAGGGCTATAAATTATGGATAATTAATTAAATTATGAATAAATAATCCAATGTTTGTAATTAATTGCTCTCGATTATGTGTGACCGGTAAACAAGATAGGCTGAGGGTTGTGTAATAGATCTGAAAGGTCTTGATGGAAAAGTTAATAAGTTTGAGCACATTGGTTTTTTAATTGTCGGTTATTGAATGTCAAACAACACCACTAGAGCATATTGATTTATTAATCATCGGCTACTGACTGTCAAACAACACCACTAGAGCATTGATTTATTAATCATCGGCTATTGAATGCCAAAAGCACCACTAGAGCACATTGATTTATTAATCATCATGGATGTCAAACATTTGGTAATTCTGATATATAGTCTTGGAGAGCTATGGTTGGGACGGTAAAAACCCCTCCTGAATTCATCTATCGTGATCGATCCTACCACGGATTGCAACTCGTGCGAGCGCTCTACTACTAAGGCAGATTGATTGAGTGTTGTGTGGCTTCGGACCTAAACAAATTAGGCCTTCCATGTGGTAGACGGTGATGCTCAAAGAGAAGAAAAAAACAGCACTTTTAACAAAAATAAAAAAGGAACTATGAACACTAAGAAGACGGAAAACAAGAAAACCACAAAGAAGAAGAGCGGATAATAATAATAATAATAAGAAGAAGAAGAAGAAGAAGAAGAAGAAAGAAGAAAAAAACACCAACAACAACAACCTTTGTTTTGTTTAAAACTGCTTCACTACTGGATAACACAGATTTATTAATCACCCGCTGTTTAATGTCAGACATTTAATAATTCTGAAACCTCCTACAGATTTCCATTAGCAGCAAAGAATCTTTTATATGCAACAGCAACACAAAGAACAAAAAGAATAAGATGATCATCATCACAATGATTATAGTGACGCTGCTGCTAATGATGATGGTGGTGGTGGTGGTGGTGGTGGTGATGGTGATGATGATGATGGTGGTGGTGATGATGGTGATAATGATGGTGGTGGTGGTGGTGATGATGATGATAATGGTGATCATGACGATGATCATGATAATGATAATGACGACGATGACGATGTTTCTGGCATATAGACATGACGTTACCTAGCCAGTATAACAGTTCCTATGATTGTGGTGATGATGGTGGTGGTGGTGGTGGTGGTCATGATGATGGTGGTGGTGGTGGTCATGATGATGTGGATGTGGTGGTGGTGATGATGGTGGTGGTGGTGGTGATGGTGGTGGTGATGTGGATGTGGTGGTGGTGATGATGGTGATGGTGGTGGTGGTTGTGGTGATGGTGATGATGGTGGTGGTGGTGGTGATGATGATGACGATGACGATGTTCGTGGAATATAGACATGACGTCACCCAGCCAGTATAGCAGTACCTATGATTGTAACTGTAAGAGACCACATGATGTGAACTAATTCAGGAAAATGTCATTACTTTCACTGTGCCGCGTCACATCGAGAGCGACCGCGCGCGACTCGCCAACAGAACGCGTTAAACGATCATCCGCTCCGTTAATTATTAAACTCGACTCGTACAGCGAACCACGTTTCCCACTCAACCGCTGTTATACGGACACAACCCCATTAGAGCTTTTTTTCGTGTGGTTTTTGTTTTTGTTTTTGTTAGTTAGTTAGTTGGTAGGTGGTTTGTTTAATTAGTTTAATTAGTTTAATATTTTTATTTATGTACTTATTTGGTTTCTTTACAAAATACATTTGTTTATTTGTTAAATTATTTATTCATTTGAACAATGTGATTATTTATCTACCTAACTGCCTAGCTATCTATCTGTCCATCTATTTATTTAAACAACGTATTTAATTATTTATTTATTTATTTATTTATGTATTTATTTATTTATAGTCTTCTTTATTTATTTATTTATGTATTTATTTATTTATAGTCTTATTTATTTATTTATTTATTTATTTATAATCTTATTTATTTATTTAGTCTTATTATTTATTAATTTATTTTATTTATTTATAGTCTTATTTATTTATTTATTTATTTACTTAGTCTTATTTATTTATTTTTATTTACTTATAGTCTTATTTATTTATTTATTTATTTATAATCTTATTTATTTATAGGCTTATTTATTTATTTATTTAGTCTTATTATTTATGTATTTATTTATTTATTTATAGTCTTACTTACTTACTTACTTACTTACAGACATTATTTATTTATTTAGTTAGTTAGTTATTTACATGTATTTATTTATTTATTTAACTATTTATTTATTTACTTATTGGTGCGCGAAGGCTCGTCGGAGGCATAGAGTGATCGGACCTTTCATTCATCATTTTCTAGTATTAAAAGACAGATACACCGGCCTCGGTGGCGCACTGGTTAAGCCATCGGACTACAGGCTGCTAGGTACTGGGTTCGTAGCCCGGTACCGGCTCCCACCCAGAGCGAGTTTTAACAACTCAATGGGTAGGTGTAAGATCACTACACCCTCTTCTCTCTCACTAAACACTAACAACTAATAACTTACCCACTGTCCTGGACAAACAGCCCTGATAGCTGAGGTGTGTGCCCAGGACAGCGTGCTTGAAACTTAATTTGATAAAAGCACGAAAATAATTTGAAACAAGAAAGACATACATACATTACTTCAGTGAAATCGAATACCCGCAGAGTCAAGTATTATTTTTGTTTGTTTGTTTTGTTTGTTTGTTTTTGTGGGGGGTTCTTGTTTTTGTGTGTGTGGGGGGGGGGGGGGGTGTTGTTGTCTTGTTGGGGCTTTTGTGATGGGGGATTTAGGGGGTGGGGGTTGTAGTTTTTTTGGGGGTATCGATACCACTAGAGCACATTGATTATTAATCGTTGGCTACTGGATGTCACACATGTGATCATTCAGACATATAGTCATACAGGAAACCACTAGCAACAAGGGATCGTTTATATGCACTTACCCACAGGCAGGACAGCACTTACCACGGCTTTTGAAAAATCAGTCATATGCATTTTAAACATATAGTCGGGGCGGGACGTATCCCAGTGGTAAGGCGCTCGCTTGGTGCTCGGTCAGTCTAGGACCGATTCCTGTCCACCGGGCTATTTCTCGTTCCAGCCAGTGCACTACGACTGGCATATCGTAGGCAGTGGTATGGTGCTACTGTAAAACAAAATACACCGTCTTTCCTTCGAAGACTACGTTTGAAATCCAAATTAATCAATGTGCTCTAGTGTTGTCGTTAAACAAAACAAAACTTTATCTTTGACACTCGCGAGCATTTTATACAGACAGTATTGGATAACAATGTGCCTACACCCACGCATAATTGTAACAAGCAAATACCCACTCTCGGCAAAATCGTTTTTCGAATGTAACATTTTTGTTTATTCACTTTAATTTTTTTTAATAAATTAATTTTCGTGAATAGCGTACGACTAATTGATTTTACTAAATTAGAGATAATTCTCTTTAAAAATTGATTTCGAAATATTTAAAATTATTAATTAATTTCCAAGAACAAAAACAAATGTAAATCGGATATTGCGGATTTAGTCTGCTTTGATGTGTTATAATTCGTTCGTTTCATATTTGTGAAAAGTGCAATATAATTATATTTTCTCTACGTAGCTTTTTTTTGTCGTTGCAGGTCTTTGCCTTTAGTACGAAAATTAGAAAAGATAAAAAACCCGCATTTGTCATAAACGTAACTGGTTCAGTACAAAAACGAACCTCTTTCAAAATCGAACTTTTATATAATTTTTATATCATTATTATAAAATATTTTATCATATTATAATGATTCGTATATAATTATATTAAGGCGACGCTACATGATACGACTGCTTTGAACGATAATAGCCACGAGAACGATAGCCGACTGTGACAAGACAACAATACTATACTCTTCAAAAAAAGTAAGGGAACTCTAACAAGAATTTACAATTGCCAAAATTGTAAGGTGTATTAGCTGTGGGGAATGGTTATATGATAATAGTGAATTAATTGGGCAAACATTACAACCGGTAGTTCAGTATTACAGCAGGTTTTATGACCATCAAAGATCTTGAAGGACGATTTGGGTCAAAAGTGAAATTTGAAAGTTGACGTTTTTTTATCAGTAAATCGCAAATTCAAACAATAAAAATGACTAGAAAGAAAACAATAACAACTGTATGATCAACAGAATGAAAAAGATTGACAGAAATAATGTTCCTGAGTGATTAATCGACCTTCCTGGAAATTGTCAAAAAGGAGAATGACACCCCACGCACGTGTACGGGGCAACTGCCTGATGCATGTGCAAACTATGGAATGTTTCGGTGTGTTGATAAACAGACCTGAACGTTCTTTACTAGGATGTTTGTGGTCAAAACGTATGTTCGGTCTAACAGTTGATTTTAACATTAATTTTCAGGTTCCCCTACTCTTTTTGAAGAGTATATTGTATCGGTTGTTATGGCAATTAGATATTCTCGTATGAGGAACTCGTATCGTGTGGCGTTGTCTTTAGTGAAAAACTTAATAAAGGTAGCCTGTTTGTTAAAGTCTATTTGGCTTGTGTTTCTCAACATAACACTATTCCACATGTTCCCTTACTTCTTTTGATCAGTATATTGTATTCAGTTAAGGTTCCATCCGGCTGTCTGTAGAAATACTAGGATACACACAACAAAAAGTTAAACAGTTAAATTTTTTCTTGTTTAACGACACCTATTGAGCATTCGATCCCCGTCAGTGGGCCCATTGGGCTATTTCTCGCTACAGCCAGTGCACCACAACTGGTACATCAAATAGCCCAATGGACCCACCGACAGGGATTGATCCTAAACTGACCGCGTACCAGGAGAGTGCTTTGCTATTGGGTTACGTCCCGCCCCTAAATAATAATACTGCATTTCACTGATGTATAACTGAATGTCTTCTGGTGGACAATAAAATAATAATACTGCATTTCACTGATGTTGTATAACTGAATGTCTTCTGGTGGACAAATAAATAATACTGATGCATTTCACTTATGTTGTATAACTGAATGTCTTCTGGTGGACAATAAAATAATAATACTGCATTTCACTGATGTTGTCTAACTGAATGTCTTCTGGTGGACAAATAAATAATACTGATGCATTTCACTGATGTTGTATAACTGAATGTCTTCTGGTGGACAATAAAATAATAATACTGCATTTCACTGATGTTGTATAACTGAATGTCTTCTGGTGGACAATAAAATAATAATACTACATTTCACTGATGTTGTATAACTGAATGTCTTCTGGTAGACAATAAAATAATACTGATGCATTTAACTGATGTTGTATAACTGAATGTCTTCTGGGGACAATAAAATAATAATTCTGCATTTCACTGATGTTGTCTAACTGAATGTCTTCTGGTGGACAATAAAATAATAATACTGCATTTCACTGATGTTGTATAACTCAATGTCTTCTGGTGGACAATAAAATAATAATACTGCATTTCACTGATGTTGTATAACTGAATGTCTTCTGGTGGACAATAAAATAATACTGATGCATTTCACTGATGTTGTATAACTGAATGTCTTCTGGTGGACAATAAAATAATACTGTATTTAACTGATGTTGTATAATTGAATGTCTTCTGGTGGACAATAAAATAATACTGATGCATTTCACTGATGTTGTATAACTGAATGTCTTCTGGTGGACAATAAAATAATACTGTATTTAACTGATGTTGTATAATTGAATGTCTTCTGGTGGACAAATAAATAATACTGATGCATTTCACTGATGTTGTATAACTGAATGTCTTCTGGTGGACAATAAAATAATAATACTGCATTTCACTGATGTTGTATAACTGAATGTTTTCTGGTGGACAATAAAATAATAATACTGCATTTCACTGATGTTGTATAACTGAATGTCTTCTGGTGGACAATAAAATAATACTAATGCATTTAACTGATGTTGTATAACTGAATGTCTTCTGGTAGACAATAAAATAATACTGATGCATTTCACTGATGTTGTATAACTGAATGTCTTCTGGTGGACAATAAAATAATACTGATGTATTTAACTGATGTTGTATAACTGAATGTCTTCTGGTGGACAATAAAATAATAATACTGCATTTCACTGATGTTGTATAACTGAATGTCTTCTGGTGGACAATAAAATAATACTGATGCATTTCACTGATGTTGTATAACTGAATGTCTTCTGATGGACAATAAAATAATACTGTATTTAACTGATGTTGTATAACCGGCCTCGGTGGCGTCGTGGCAGGCCATCGGTCTACAGGCTGGTAGGTACTGGGTTCAGATCCCAGTCGAGGCATGGGATTTTTAATACAGATACCGACTCCAAACCCTGAGTGAGTGCTCCGCAAGGCTCAATGGGTAGGTGTAAACCACTTGCACCGACCAGTGATCCATAACTGGTTCAACAAAGGCCTTGGTTTGTGCTATCCTGCCTGTGGGAAGTGCAAATAAAAGATCCCTTGCTGCCAATCGGAAGAGTAGCCCATGTAATGGCGAGAGCGGGTTTCCTCTCAAAATCTGTGTGGTCCTTAACCATATGTCTGACGCCATATAACCGTAAATAAAATGTGTTGAGTGCGTCGTTAAATAAAACATTTCTTTCTTTCTTTTTGATGTTGTATAATTGAATGTCTTCTGGTGGACAATAAAATAATACTAATGCATTTAACTGATGTTGTATAACTGAATGTCTTCTGGTAGACAATAAAATAATACTGATGCATTTCACTGATGTTGTATAACTGAATGTCTTCTGGTGGACAATAAAATAATACTGATGTATTTAACTGATGTTGTATAACTGAATGTCTTCTGGTGGACAATAAAATAATAATACTGCATTTCACTGATGTTGTATAACTGAATGTCTTCTGGTGGACAATAAAATAATACTGATGCATTTCACTGATGTTGTATAACTGAATGTCTTCTGGTGGACAATAAAATAATACTGTATTTAACTGATGTTGTATAATTGAATGTCTTCTGGTGGACAAATAAATAATACTGATGCATTTCACTGATGTTGTATAACTGAATGTCTTCTGGTGGACAATAAAATAATAATACTGCATTTCACTGATGTTGTATAACTGAATGTTTTCTGGTGGACAATAAAATAATACTGATGCATTTAACTGATGTTGTATAACTGAATGTCTTCTGGTGGACAATAAAATAATAATACTGCATTTCACTGATGTTGTATAACTGAATGTCTTCTGGTGGACAATAAAATAATAATACTGCATTTCACTGATGTTGTATAACTGAATGTCTTCTGGTGGACAATAAAATAATAATACTAATGCATTTCACTGATGTTGTATAACTGAATGTCTTCTGGTGGACAATAAAATAATAATACTGCATTTCACTGATGTTGTATAACTGAATGTTTTCTGGTGGACAATAAAATAATACTGATGCATTCAACTGATGTTGTATAACTGAATGTCTTCTGGTGGACAATAAAATAATAATACTGCATTTCACTGATGTTGTATAACTGAATGTCTTCTGGTGGACAATAAAATAATAATACTGCATTTCACTGATGTTGTATAACTGAATGTCTTCTGGTGGACAATAAAATAATAATAATAATGCATTTAACTGATGTTGTATAACTGAATGTCTTCTGCTGGACAATAAAATAATAATACTGCATTTCACTGATGTTGTATAACTGAATGTCTTCTGGTGGACAATAAAATAATACTGATGCATTTCACTGATGTTGTATAACTGAATGTCTTCTGGTGGACAATAAAATAATACTGTATTTAACTGATGTTGTATAATTGAATGTCTTCTGGTGGACAATAAAATAATACTGATGCATTTCACTGATGTTGTATAACTGAATGTCTTCTGGTGGACAATAAAATAATACTGTATTTAACTGATGTTGTATAATTGAATGTCTTCTGGTGGACAAATAAATAATACTGATGCATTTCACTGATGTTGTATAACTGAATGTCTTCTGGTGGACAATAAAATAATAATACTGCATTTCACTGATGTTGTATAACTGAATGTTTTCTGGTGGACAATAAAATAATAATACTGCATTTCACTGATGTTGTATAACTGAATGTCTTCTGGTGGACAAATAAATAATACTGATGCATTTCACTGATGTTGTATAACTGAATGTCTTCTGGTGGACAATAAAATAATACTAATGCATTTAAGTGATGTTGTATAACTGAATGTCTTCTGGTGGACAATAAAATAATACTGATGTATTTAACTGATGTTGTATAACTGAATGTCTTCTGGTGGACAATAAAATAATAATACTGCATTTCACTGATGTTGTATAACTGAATGTCTTCTGGTGGACAATAAAATAATACTGATGCATTTCACTGATGTTGTATAACTGAATGTCTTCTGGTGGACAATAAAATAATACTGTATTTAACTGATGTTGTATAATTGAATGTCTTCTGGTGGACAAATAAATAATACTGATGCATTTTACTGATGTTGTATAACTGAATGTCTTCTGATGGACAATAAAATAATAATACTGCATTTCACTGATGTTGTATAACTGAATGTTTTCTGGTGGACAATAAAATAATACTGATGCATTTAACTGATGTTGTATAACTGAATGTCTTCTGGTGGACAATAAAATAATAATAATGCATTTAACTGATGTTGTATAACTGAATGTCTTCTGGTGGACAATAAAATAATACTGTATTTAACTGATGTTGTATAATTGAATGTCTTCTGGTGGACAAATAAATAATACTGATGCATTTCACTGATGTTGTATAACTGAATGTCTTCTTGTGGACAATAAAATAATAATACTGCATTTCACTGATGTTGTATAACTGAATGTTTTCTGGTGGACAATAAAATAATACTGATGCATTTAACTGATGTTGTATAACTGAATGTCTTCTGGTGGACAATAAAATAATAATACTGCATTTCACTGATGTTGTATAATTGAATGTCTTCTGGTGGACAATAAAATAATACTGATGCATTTCACTGATGTTGTATAACTGAATGTCTTCTGGTGGACAATAAAATAATAATACTGCATTTCATTGATGTTGTATAACTGGATGTCTTCTGGTGGACAATAAAATAGCCCAAGAATTGTGTACAAGAGCTAGAGTCATTGTCTGTTTTATAGCAAGCTCACATGGACGCGAATGAAGTAACAACTGGAATATGGGTGGTGCGTTTCATTTGTTAAAAATATAATCTCCTCTATATTCAATACGCTTTTTTGGTCGTTCTGATGTTTACGATAGCTTAAATTTCATTTATTTTCTGCTTAGCAGGGTTTTTTCTTTCTCTATTTCTTTCTTTAACGTACGTACGTACTTAAAACATTTATATTCTCAACGAGAAAATGCAATTAATGTGTACTTTTAGTCATCAAGAATGCTCTCATAGTGAAAACATCATACAATGCCAGAGAACTCGGGACACTTCGCAATAATATTCAAGAAAAAATAAATCTTGCTAATCTCATAAAAAGATATTGGAAACATTTCACGTGGAAGAATGATTTTTAGATGGTCAGTGATTCCTGCCATGATTCATCTCTGAGACTGAATGCTGCAGAGATAATAAAATGCATTCTTTCTACGAAATGATTAAACATAGAACTCCGAGAATTCTATATCAGTGTTGGCGAAACCAATAGTGGCCGCTTCTATAAATAATTCAATATGTAGTAAACAGAATATAGCAACTGCATTGTGAAAAGAATGAACAATTATTGATGACTTTTACAATTGTGTCATATTTGTCCATTGTAAAAAAAATATAAAAAAATAACTAAATTAATTTGTTCATTGTTAAGTTGTGAATTTGTGGAATATTTGATAATCAAAATAATTTATAGCAGATTTTGCTGGTTGCCAAAGTGATTGAGATAATATGCAATAAATAAAAAATAAAAATATAAATAGTGTAGTGTAGTGTAGTGTAGTGCAGTGTAGTGTATTATAACCTAGTGTAGTGTAGTGCAGTGCAGTGCAGTGCAGTGCAGTGTAGTGTAGTATAACGTAGTGTAGTGCAGTGTAGTGTAGTGTAGTATAACGTAGTGTAGTGTAGCCTAGTGTAGTGTAGCCTAGTGTAGTGCGGTGTAACGTAGTGTAATGTGGTGTGGTGTAGTGTAGTGTAGTATAACGTAGTGTAGTATAGTGTAGTGTAGTATAACGTAGTGTAGTGTAGTGTAGCCTAGTGTAGTACAGTGCAGTGTAGCGTGGTCAAAGGTGGTGTGGTAATGTGTGGTAGTGTGGTGTGGTGTGGTGTGTAGTGTAGTGTAGTGTAGTGTAGTGTAGTGTAGTGTAGTGTAGTGTAGTGTAGTGTAGTGTAGTGTTGTTGAAATCTGAAAATCCTATTGTTTATAATTAGGTCATCAGCCAGTAAGCTTAGACGAAAATCCCTCGTTTATAATTAATTATTCCACAATAAGACAACACCACGTAGATTTGAAATCATCGGCAGATATAAATTTGCAAATCAAGCGGAATTACGCGAGGATTATCCCCTAGTTTCCGTGGAAACGACATAAGAAGATGACAAAAAGCGCAAAACAAAACACCGCAAGATCTGTTGTTATTATTATCGGCGAAATATAACACAGAACGCGGTCCATTGTTTTAAATGCGTATTAATGGCGAAATATTAAAAGACGCACGGTCTATAAATATGTCATTGTCTTATGATTATAACAGTTTATTGTATGTATTTATGTATGTATGCCCACACAAATGACTGTCAGGTCAGATGTCGGGAAATAACGTGCTTATATCAATTTAATGTTCAAGCACGCTCGTTGCGAGCACGATTTCTGACTAGGGCCAGAAACTGTGCTCACAACGAGAGCGGTGGGGAGAGTATTAGTAAAAAAAAAAAATAATAATAAAAAAAAAAAAAAAAATTTTAAATTAAAAACGTTTATACAAATGATTAGATAAAAATACCAGTTAATGGTTAAATAAACTTTATTTACAAGGAAGTTAAAAAGTGTTAGTTTATTGTTACAATTTGTTGGATTTATATTATTGAATTATTACCGTACTCTCTCCGCTAGAACTCGGTATTTCGTTAATTCAACTAACTGATCATTTAATTATTTTGTAGAGTTTAGAAATTTCGTTATCACAAGCGTTATTGAAAATAGCGATTTGGAAACTTAATAAATGATCATGATCGTCGTCGTTATAATCATCATCGTCATAATCACCATCGTCGTCATCACCATTATCATCATTATCGTCATCATCTTCATAAGTATTCATAATACACATCCAATATTTATGAAACTAGTATTGTTAGTGGCAGTCCTCCTACAGGCAGAACACATGACAACAATGCATTGGATCAATCACGACTGTCAAAACATCCTTTGGACTTTGCCTCGTGCTGGGATATGATTTTAAACAAGCTGGTGGCATTGTCATTCAGATTACATATGAACGTGCTTGTATTAGAATAGATTCTACGCCAGTTACGGGCAGGATGTAGCTCAGTTATAGGGTGGATACCACCAAATCAAATCCCATAGACGAAAATAGTAACACGTATGGCTAGAACTCCTACATATAGCGTATCAATCGACATATACACTACAGAAAGAAATATTTTATCCAACGACGCACCCAACACATTTTATTTACGGTTATATGGTGTCAGACATATGGTTACGGACCACGCAGTTATTGAGAGAGGAAACCCGCTGTCGCCACTTAATGGGCTACTCTTTTTCGATTAGATCTTTCATATGCATCATCTCATAGACAGAATAGCACATACCACGGTATTTGATGTACCAGTATTTGATGTATTTGATGTACCAGTCGTGGTGCACTGGCTGGAACGAGAAATAGCCCAATGGTCCATTGACGGGGATCGATCCTAGACAGACCGCGCATCAAGCGAGCGCTTTATCACTGGGATACGTCTCGCCCCTATACACCACACATATAAATACTACCACCCGTCACCCTTAAAGTGAATCAGAAAAAATTGGGGGTTAAGCTGCTCATTTCAGATATAACGGGTAGCGTCTATGACTACGCTAGTTCTGCAGAAACATTGTCATGCTATTTTCAGTAGGACCCCGCACATGTTTCAAGCACAATGGTAGTTGGTACTTTGACACTAGTTCAAATTAAACTACAGGAATTTACTGACCAGATGAACCAACATTTTATCACAACAAACACTGTCACATTTATCACCAAATGGCAGAACTTTCGGTATTAACTGCTCTATGAAAAGTTCGCTCCACCTCGAACTTTGACCCAGCCGGATGTCATTTGGTTGAATACTACCTGTAGAGCGCTCGCCTGAGGTGCGATGGGTCTAGGGTCAATCTACCTCAGTGGATTCCGAGTTTCTAACCAGTTCTCCCACAAGATGTACATCAACGATCGAAATATGTACTGTCTTGACTACAGGAAAGTGCATATAAAAAATCCATTTTTTGTCTTATCGGTATCGCCAGCTACCGACGCTGCTCCGGCTGCTTGTGTCCTCTTGCACTAGCCAAGCGAGGACGGTCCCTTTATCCCACCAACCCAACACTTTCCTGTCCTGGACGAAAGAGCCGGCTTAAGTCAACACCTGCGCCCGTGACAGGCATGCGCTACAACAGCTTGTTCTGAATGTCCACGTTAAGCCCTATGATCTGACCTGACCTGACCTGACCTGACCTGACCTGACCGTATCGGTAAAAGTAGCCTATATGACTGCAACGGGTTTCTTCTCTTTTTAATCTTGCCGTAGTTTAAAATATGTTGTCA
This sequence comes from Gigantopelta aegis, assembly GCF_016097555.1. Taxonomy (NCBI): domain Eukaryota; kingdom Metazoa; phylum Mollusca; class Gastropoda; order Neomphalida; family Peltospiridae; genus Gigantopelta; species Gigantopelta aegis. The sequence continues at coordinate 45,598,357 of NC_054705.1, read as the reverse complement.
TGTCATTAAACATTAAACATTCCTTTCGTTTCTACGCTAATAATCCACACACTGTGGAGCGGGGAGGGGGATTTCCTTTCGTTTCTACGCTAATAAACCACACACTGTGGAGCGGGGAGGGGGATTTCCTTTCGTTTCTACGCTAATAATCCACACACTGTGGAGCGGGGAGGGGGATTTCCTTGTTGAAACTATACGGTCAAGTTGACGTGAATATTGTACAACAAAAGCATTAACAACTAGACAGAAAAGAACAAACTTTAATCTTCCGTCTTCGCACTGGACATTGTGGGTTAAAGAAGCATATAAAAAGGATAGGACTTGCAGAGGTGGCCCAATGTGAATGTGGTGCTGAAGAGCCAAACACCGGAACATGTTCTACAAACCTGCCCGCACCTAGAAGAAATCTGACAGAACGTTAGGACGGAAGACACGTCCCTCAACACCAAACTCTCGGGACCTGTCGACGATCTCCGGAAGACGGCAAACTTCATCGTCACATCCGGATTACTGATATGACAGCCGTAAAAAGATTGAACGCAGATGAAGAAGTATAACAAAGCGATGTTTAAAGTCGCAGATCTAAGTTTCAGCCTGTGGAAATGGACACCAAGTTTGATGAATCTACCTACAAACCTGATATCATCTGGATAAAGTCACAATAGAGTGAAACAAGAGTCTGTGATGTTGAAATACCCGTAACCGTTACTTCTCGGAGGTACGTGCGTTTATAGAATTATACAAATAAAAATACAGTTTGTGGTATTACTAAAACCAAGATGACCAGAAACACTTTGGATGTACGGAAATGGATAATCTAATTAATAAAATGCAAGTAATGTCTGATTACGGCTCTAATAGTGACAGGTAGGTCGTAGTGTTTAAAAACTAGGGACCGTCGCTTTAAAACATGGCGGGTGCTACTTTTGTGTGGAGATTGTGGGCACTTCGCCAGGCGAACTATCAGTTGTATATAACTTACACGCTTGTGGCAGATTTATGTAAATTAGTGTTCAGCCAACCCGCTGCTTATCTAGACAATATGACACGACCATGATATTTTCTCCCCACGTTTTCGCTACCTATAATCAAACACACAAATTATTTGGATGTTTTTTTTCTGTAATTTAATTTAATTTTAGTCTTGCTCTTTGAAAAAAAAATCAAGTTTGGAGGATCATATAAAACTCCTCCCGTGAAAAACAATGTGCTATCGAACATTAAAGGTAGCACTAAACCAAATAACTTCCGGCTTGGTCAAAGTTCGAGGTGCAGCGAACTTTTGATAATAGGGAAGTTACCACCACAAGTCCTGTGATTGGTTATAAATGTGAGTGTGTTGGTTGTAAAAAAAAAAAATAGTTTCATCTCGGCTAAAAATGTATGCAATTTTATTTCATCTAGTACCACTGTGTCAAGTAGCTTTGTGCTTGGAATATGACCGTATGTAAAAATAAAAGTACTAAATATTTTGGCGAAACTAGGCGTGTTGTAAAAAGATCTGGTTATACCGTAAATGAGCCATGAAAGGTACCATTGTCTTCAGTTAATGCTTTGAGGTAGGGGTTGTAGTCCTGATATTTATGGGTCACAGTTTGGTTGATATATTGCATATATTGGTTTTTAAGCACAAGCGTTAACATGGTCGCCTATAGGATTTTATTTGGTATAGTACAATCTAAAGGTAACAGAGTAAAAAAACTAATATATATATATATATATATATATATATATATATATATATATATATATATATATATATATATACAATGTAAATATATAAAATAGAGAATACCAGATGAGTGGCCGTTAGATAGCATTTATCTTAAACAACGAATTCTTTCAAAACGTATCTAATTGACGAAATCGAGGTGGATACGTTTCTAAACGATTCTCACTATGTTTTTATATTAGGTTTTGACACCAGGCAACGAGAGTGAGGAGTATAAGGTGGTCATTAACCTGACAAAGCTATAGTAGCAGAAGTTGGCCTCTAATCGAGGCAGGCTTCTATTTAAGGCAGGCCTCTATTGTTTTTGTGATGACATACACAATTGCATTATATATGCACAATTGCGTCGAGTCTCCCCTGGGTTGTCATGCCACGATCGGAAGTGATCAGGCCCTTTCTAAGGGCCCTACGGGCAACCAAGGGAGACACCTCATCATCCGCGGGTCCTAATTAACGAGCTACTCTCGGCCTACTAAAATCTAAACCTATACGTAGCTCCCTTCCTTTTATTCTTTAGAACGACCATCAAAATTGCGCCAAACTTCCTTCATCAAAATGCGCACCCATTTCCCTTAGGCATAATTCTAGGGGACATTCCAAATTACATCGCACCATACCACCTTCCGCCTGTTACCGGCCAGTACAGGCGGTCCCTCCTCCACCCACCCCAACCCTTTCCTGTCCTGGACGGAAGAGCCGGCTAAGGCCGGTACTTGTGCCCAGGACAGGCGTGCGCTACAACAGCTTGCTCTGAATGTGCACGTTAAACAATTTTCTAAGTTCCAAGTCCAAGTTTTCGTGATGCTCCGAGACCCGATTTCTAATCGAGCAGGTTTTTATTTAAGGCAGGCCTCTATTGTTTTTGTGCTATCCTGCCTGTGGGAAGTGCGAATAAAAGATCCCTTGCTGCCTGTCGTAAAAGAGTAGCCGATGTGGCGACAGTGGGTTTCCTCTAAAAACAATGTCAGAATGACCATATGTTTGACGTCCAATAGCCGATGATAAGATAAAAAATCAATGTGCTCTAGTGGCGTCGTTATATAAAACAAACAAACTTTACTATTGTGTTTGTGATGCTCTGACGCTCGGCCTCTAAAGGAGGCAGTCTTCTATTCAACGATTTACGGTAATATGTAATTTTGGTCGCCAAAACGTTTTTGTTAGTCGGAAACAATCTTACAATGGCTGGAAACTCAGAACAGTCATTTAAAAAAAAAAATTAAAAAAAAATTAACATTGTCGGCAGTGCGACATGAATTGGTTCTACAGAATCGGAACATGCCTCAGATGTAGTGGCACGGTGACACGTGACGTTATTTATTATTTACCAGTTAGGTATTATATTCCTGACACCTGTGATATATTACTTACTGCATCCACCATATGCTGCACAGTATTTAGTGTACGACGTTTTAACACTGAAGTGTTCTAACACGTACAATATACAAATTAATCGCTATATTTAGTGTACGACGTTTTAACACTGAAGTGTTCTAACACGTACAATATACAAATTAATCGCTATATTTTCTCTGTTGTTTTGCTTTCCTTTCCTTTCCCTTTTTAGGGGGGTCGGGGTGGAGGTGTCTGGGTTTGTTTTGGGGGGGTTTGGGAGGATTTTTATTTATTATTATTAATTTTAAATACTATTTAATGCTAGTATCAGACTGTCAACTGTCACGAAGAAGTTGGCCAACTCGACGGTTGCGTTGTAATGTTCCCCAACTCCCGACTTACGACGGGTGCACTCATATTAACAGCTAATGGGTTATACGACGAGAATAAGAGTTGTAGGGTGTATACTACCAAATCAAATCCTATAGACGACAACAGTAACACACGTGGCTAAAACTCCTATCTGCAGCGTAATCAATTGACATAAACACCACACATATAAATACTACCACCCCTCACCCTTAAAGTGAATCGGAAAAGATTGGGGGTCAAGCTGCTCATTTCAGAGATAACGGGTAGCGTCTATGACTATCCTAGTTCCGCCCAATATTTTAGTACTTTTTTGACAGGTATCCCTCACATGTTTCAAGCACATGGCTAATTAACACAGTGGTACTAGATGAAATAAAATTGCATACATTTTTTGACCAGATGAAACTTTTTTTTTTACACCCAACACACTCACATTTATCACCAATCAGAGGACTTATGGCGTTAATGTCTCTATCAAAAGTTCAGTGCACCTCGAACTTTGACCCAGCCGGAAGTTATTTGGTTTAATATTACCTGTAAGAGTGTTCAGCTTAACAACTGGACAGTTGTGACAGCAGAAAGTTGGCCAACTTTGTGCTGGCAGTTGGTAGTCTGAACCCAACACAACACAAAACAAATGACTTAGGAGCATCCACCTCACTGGCGGTTCGACGCATTTTGACGGAGGGTAATCATTTTGGATCGACAAGGAAAGATATATTTGGAAGACGAACTGATGGAATCGTTTCGATTCCACCCTGTACCTATTTTGCAATTTTTTCGATATTTCATTTCAACTAATTTTCGTGCTTATATCCAATTAAGGTTCAAGCACGCGGTTAGTTGTTAATTGTTAGTGGTTAGTGAGAGACAAGAGGGTGTAGTGGCCTTACACCTACCCACTGGGTCGCTAAAACTTGCTCTGGGTGGGAGCCGGTACCGAGCTGCGAACCTTGTACCTACCAGCCTAACCACGACGCCATCGAGGTCTGTTTTTTCGTTATGCTGACTTTTAATATACTTACCTGTAATATTTATATACTCAAAATTTTAATATGTATGTATTTGTAATATTTACATATTCCACAGCTCTTTACAGTGTGTATGTATTTGTAATATTTACATATTCCACAGCTCTTTACAGTGTGTTTGTATTTGTAATATTTACATATTCCACAGCTCTTTACAGTGTGTATGTATTTGTAATATTTACATATTCCACAGCTCTTTACAGTGTGTTTGTATTTGTAATATTTACATATTCCACAGCTCTTTACAGTGTGTTTGTATTTGTAATATTTACATATTCCACAGCTCTTTACAGTGTGTTTTACTTTAACATTGGGCTTTTTACATTGATATTGATCATCAGTTTATTCATATATTTTTATTGCCGATGTGGTTTTGTGTTGGGGTGTCGTTAGCCATTCATTCATACTTCATATTAAAATGAAGCTCAATACTGCCTTCGTGTGACGCAGATAACAAGAATAGCCAAGAATGAATGAATGTTTAACGAAAACCCAGCACAAAAAATACACATCGGCTATTGGGTGTCACGAATGGTAAAAATAGCCAAATGCTATCGCAGAATGGGGTTCGATAGTAAAAATATTAATGTTGATAGTTTCTTCTAAATGGTTAAATAACATACATCTATAAAGCTGAAGTTATGTTTGTATTGTGCATTACTTACTCAGGTTAGCTCATTTTCCCCGAATATCTCCATAGTTTTTGCCCGAATTTGAAGATTTGCTCCTGCCCCCTGTCTCATATGCTTATGTTTGTTAGTCCCGGCTACCCCACTGTCTTTTAAGTATAAACCGAGGGAAAAGGTTTATGTCGTTTTTGTGGATTACCAACCCGTGTATGTGCAGCACCGCGATTCTTGCCAAGAAAACCTTTTTGGTAATGTTCTCTCTCTCTCTCTCTCTCTCTCTCTCTCTCTCTCTCTCTCTCTCTCTCTCTCTCTCTCTCTCTCTCTCTCTCTCTCTCTCTCTCTCTCTCTCTCTCTCTCTCTCTCTCTCTCATACCACAAAATGCATTTTTCATATTTTTAAAAACGCACGTCACTCTGAGAAATAACATATATATATAAAACGGACACTAGTCTATTTTAAGGGTATTTCCATCTTTCAACGTTACAGACTCTTCTTTCACTCTATTCTAACTTTATCCAAATGTGTTACACGTTTGTAGATTAACCAAACTTAGTGTCCATATCCACGGGTTGAAACTAGGGTCTGTCATTTTAAATTTCCCAACTCCAAAAGAAGATTCCTAATAAAACGAGTTCTCGTTGTGAATATACATTTTATAAGCATTTATTTTCACTAAAATTTGAGAACATTTACGTCTCGGTGTTTTGCTATATAACAGCATCTAGATATAGTATCGGTTCTTACAGGTGGTCAAGGAACCGACACACAAAGGTCGCCTGTTCCGCTGTAGATATATCTCCCCAGAAGTCAACAATGCACAATATTACAAAATAGATAGAACTTCCCAAAAGTCAGTGGACAATATATAGAGGATATTTCATGTTTTTGTGTGAAATATGATTTATATCTCAACGAGTGAATTTTGCAATCATATCTCACGAGTCGCGCCAGCGCGACTCGTGAGATATGATTGCAAACTTCACTCGTTGAGATATAAATCATATTTCACAAAAACATGAAATTTTCTATTTATTATATAACTTTTGGCAAATTACCTTTATTTTTAAAATGCTAGCAGCAAAATAGTTCCGGCTTTCTTAGAGTGAAGATAACACTTTCTACAGTGACGATTATATACTTATATAATGTGTTGTCCTTTTTTTAAAGATGAAAGAACAAGACTTCTGCCAAAGTGTTGCCAGTCTAGACCAAATGTTTATAAATTTAGAATGCTATTTGACAGTAAAAACAACTGGTATTCTCAGAAAGCTAGCAGTTTTCTGTAAACAAATTATGCATAAGTCCCATGGCTGAAATCTGTTTTTACAATTTCATTTTATTTGTATATGCAATGTATGTCTTCAAATGCAAGTATGAATCCATAGATATACACTTGTTTTATCTGATGTACATTATTATGACGAATGTGCCATCTTGTCATTTATTTATTTATTTATTTATATTTCTACAATGTACCTTATATGCCGTTGAATACCGGCCAGAGAGTAAATAAAGTTCAGTTCAGATAACACATTTTAGAGTGAAATAGTTTAATTTTCACTCTAAAATGTGTTATCGTCACTGAGTGACTGTAACACTTTTATTTCACTGATATTTTAAGATATTTCACTAAATGTTACATAATAATACAAAACAGATATAATGCACAACATTACAAAATGACGTGGGCACACTCCAGCCTGAAGGCTTGCCATTGAAAACTACAAATCGTTTTAATTTCTTTCTCTGTTCTTACCGAGAAAGTTGGCACCATTCGAGCTGACAATTTCACGGTTGAAGAACTTACAAAGGAAATCACGAAATGTTAGAGGTGAAAACACTCTCTCACAAGTAATGAAATGTACTTCATCCTTGAAGAAAAAGCTTGTGGATCGTCGTAGGAGATGATGGCGTGATAATCGACCGTCGGTTTAGTATGCTGGACGACTTTTCGGTGCTACAGCATTTTTCACATTTTGTTTTCTATCGTGCAACATTTTAAAAGTGGAGAAAGATTTAGCTCAGTGGGTAGAGCGCTCGCCTAATGTGCTTTGGTTGTAGGATCGAAACCCCGCGGTAGGCCGATTCTCTGATTAGGTTGCTGTTGTTGTGTTCTTGTCCTAACCAGTGTTCTACGACTGGTATATCAAAAGTTGTGGTATGTACTGTCCTGTCTGTGGAAAGGTGCATATAAAATATCCTTTGTTGTTAATGGTAAAATGTAGTGGGTTTCCTCCAAGACTACGAGTAAAAAAAAAGAAGTCTCAAATGTTTGACATCGAATAGCCGATGATTAAAGGCATACTATCACAGACCACTGACCTATTTAATGGTCTAACAAAGTATTACCTGAACAAAAATAATTTGATTTGTCCCTAAATGTATTTTATTCAACCATCTTCATAACCACCATACTCCATTTATTAATGACATTTTGTAAAAAATAATTGAATTATGGCAATGGTCCATAATTCAAAAACTAAAATTGTCCAGAGGGATTACATGGATTTCACTCCATCATAGTTCAGTTAAGGTGATGCGATAGCTAGATTTGGTTTCCAACGATTAATGTACTTTTTATTTATTATCCATTTTTTTGAGAAATAAGGTCCTTAAATCCGTGACAGTATGCCTTTAATGAATCAATGTCCATTAGCGGTGTCGTTACACAAGACAATCTTTGACTTCTACAGCTTTGTAAGCCACCTAACTCGCTAGTGCAGGGGCTGGCAGTGGCGTGTGTGTACTATGCTTACTAGCTCATTTCATTTGGCGTTTATATCCAATTAAGGTTCAAGCACGCTGTTCTGGACACACACCTCAGCTATCAGGGTTGTATGTCCAGGGCCCATATTTTCGAAGCTATCTTAGCCTACGAAATCGTGAAATTATCGTAAGCTATGACGTCACTATGGCGTGTGCTGTAGTGACGTCACAACCTACGACAATTTTACGATTTCGTAGCGCTAAGATGGCTTCGAAAATAGGGCCCCAGGGCAATAGGTTAGTTTTTAGATGTTAGTGGTAAGTGAAAGAGAAGAGGCTGTAGTGGTCTTACACCTATCGACTGAGTCATTAAAACTCGCTCTGCGTGGGAGCCGGTACCTTGCTGCGAACCCAGTACCTACCAGCCTCATGTCCGATGGCTTAACCACAACACCACCGAGGCCGGTGCTATTTTTCTAGTTGTTGTCCTTCTCGTTTTTCTCTTCACTGTTGTTTCTCGTTCCAGCCAGTGCTCCACAACTGGTGTAACAAAGGCCGTGGTATTGTATGCTTAGTAAGGAAGGAAGGAAGGAAAACTCTATTAACGTTCCCATATCCACTGACGGTTCATGCACGTCTACCTTGGGCACGAGTTCTGATTTGCGCCAGATCTCCTGTCCAGGACCGAAAATTCTGAGTAAAGCAAACAGAAGTGTTTATATCTGGCCATTCTGATAAAGATCTAACGCGCAGACATTTCCACATCTACACAGCTGTTGAACCTGAGCCTGGGACCAAATCGATAGCATGTGGAAAAGCCAATCAGCGGGGAACAAAACATATTAATTGCTTCACTGTACCGTGAAATATCAGTTGTTGTGATTGTGTGTGTGTTCTGCTAACCCGTATGGCACAGTCCGGGGGGAGACCTCAAACAATGTGATACAAGCTTGGCTGATATTAGGATGAGAAATCTCAAACAATGTGATACAAGTATGGCTGATATTAGGATGAGAAATCTCAAACAACGTGATACAAGTATGGCTGATATTAGGATGAGAAATCTCAAACAATGTGATACAAGCCTGGCTGATATTAGGATGAGAAATCTCAAACAACGTGATACAAGTATGGCTGATATTAGGATGAGAAATCTCAAACAATGTGATACAAGTATGCGTGATACAAGCTTGGCTGATATTAGGATGAGAAATCTCAAACAATGTGATACAAGCCTGGCTGATATTAGGATGAGAAATCTGGCTGATATTAGGATGAGAATCTCAAAAACAACGATATTAGGATACTGATATTAGGATGAGAAAAGTGATATGGCTGATATTAGGATGAGAAATCTCAAACAATGTGATACAAGCTTGGCTGATATTAGGATGAGAAACCTCAAACAACGTGATACAAGCTTGGCTGATATTAGGATGAGAAATCTCAAACAACGTGATACAAGCTTGGCTGATATTAGGATGAGAAATCTCAAACAACGTGATACAAGCTTGGCTGATATTAGGATGAGAAATCTCAAACAACGTGATACAAGCCTGGCTGAGTACGAGAAATCTCAAAGACAAACATAGAAAGGTAAAAAAAAACATAGATGAATAAATGATGGTGACAGACAGACAGACAGAGATATGGATTGAGGGGAGGGAGAGAGGGGGCAGAGCGAGAGACACAGACAGAGACACAGAGAGAGAGAGAGAGAGAGAGAGAGAGAGAGAGAGAGAGAGAGAGAGAGAGAGAGAGAGAGAGAGAGAGAGAGAGAGAGAGAGAACATTACCAAAAAGGTTTTCTTGGCAAGAATCGCGGTGCTGCACATACACGGGTTGGATATCCGCAAAAACGACATAAACCTTTTCCCTCGGTTTATACTTAAAAAACAGTGGGTAGCCGGGACTAACAAACATAAGCGTAGGAGCAAATCCTCAAATTCGGTCAAAAATTATGGAGATATTCGGGGGAAATGAGCCAACCTGAGACCTTTTTACCATGTATTTCCATCATTCTAATTCTACCCTCAAAATTAGCTGTAATCCATTTTGTGTAAATGCGCAGTGAATCGTTTGCAACCCTCTATAGCTGTTTGGTAATCAGGCTAACATGAATATTGTATGTTATCCAGATTCGGGCATTTTCGTTTAATTCGGGCCCCCGCCCCCTCCCCCTTACAAAAATCGGAGCTCGTACGCCTATGTGAACAAGAAGCGAAAATGTCAGCCCCGACTTACGAATCGTCAACGAGCTAGCTTCTGTTAGAGGGTTGGCTTCGTTAATTAGAGGTTGGTTTTTTTGGTTTGGCGTTTTGGTCTGGCGTAATGTTCTGACGTTATTCACACATTAACAACCACTCGAATTGCCCGTTACATCATCTTGTTAGCACATAACCTTCGGCGATTGCTGGGACCAAATGTGATTGCCCATACTGAAAGAATGTGTGTTATTAACACTGTTAAAGGGACATTCCTGAGTTTGCTGTATTGTAAGATGTTTCCGACTAATAAAATAGTTCTACGATTAAACTTACATATTAAATATATTTTCTTGCTAAGAATATAAGTGTCTGTATATTTAATGCATGTCTGGTCGTATTAATATTTGTAAGAAGCTCAAACTGGATTTTGTCTTCAAATAATTTCTTACGTACGAAAACAAATATTTTAGGAAATAAAATGAATTTTTACCTAGTACAAATATTAGAACGATCAGAAACAAGTTTAATATATAGCCACTAATATTGTATACAGAAAAATATATTTGATATGTAATTACAATCGTTATAAAGTCTCTGTTAGTCGATAACATCTCAAAATTACAGCAACCTCAGGAATGTCCCTTTAAAAATAGCAGACGTTAGTGAGAATAAACGCGCCATTTGAAAGTTTGGAACGAAACACAGACCAAGAGTAACAACCGAACTTGACGTCATATAGATTAGCCAATAAAAATAACACTTTTATGTTAATGGATTGTTTGCTGTACAAATGAATGGGTGTTAAGGATACGTCGGTTTGTTAAAGGGATAATGCGGGCAAATCTTATTCCCATTTTTATTCCCATTAACATAATATTATTTCACTTGGTCGGTTTGAACTGCGACTTGCACAGCATGCGAGGTTTGTTAATGCTATGATCAGACTACCAACTGCCAGCAGAAAGTTGGCCAACTCTGCTGTCAGGACTTCTACGACTGTCCAGTTGCTAGTCCGAGCACTCTTATAGCTCGATTCTCGTCGTATAACCCATTACTTGTTAATCTAAGTCGGGAGTTGAGGAAATTACAACGCAACCGTCGAATTGGCCAACTTCGTCGTGACAGATGACAGTCTGATCCTAGCATTTCGTATATCTTCTAATAAAGATGACGATATATTTGATTTGGGTTTTTTTAATAATCGTTAGGCGTAAAAATAAAAAGATTGTGTTTCCAGGAATTCGACACTAAAAGTCTTAATTTTGAAACTAATTTCTAGAATTTCTTCTCAATTTCTAGCATTTGCTTCAATCTTGAAATCTAAGAAGCAAAAATTGCTTATGATTTCACAAAATTAATATCGAGGCTTGCAATATTTAAAATTACGTTCTGTTTGCTTGTTCTACGTTAGACCTGAAACATTCCGATGATTATGCAATGGAACTATTTGACAAATTTGAACTGTGATATATCTAAATAATCGTAACCACAAATGCAATCAGTACGACACGATTTGTAATAAAGATTTCGTTTGCCGACGACTCGTCGTCTACAGAAGAGAAGATAACCGCTTGTCCCCAAGCACCAGTGAGTAAGTGGATTCTAAGAGGGGAACCAATATTTGCTGATGATGTTAGTGTCAAGAAATACTTTGCTTCCAATTTCCATCAAGTATTTTCTCTCCGGCCTCAAGATGATAGCATAGAGTTCACGTAGTTACGATTGGTCACGTGGATAATATGGCGTTAAAACACAGAAGAGGCTATCTCGAGATCTCGTGAAGTGGATATTAGAAGATTAAAACCATTCAATGTTGGATGAGTGATTGGGGAAAGGAGGGGGAGGTATGCTTCTTTCTCCTTTTTTTTTTTTTTTTTTTTTCCTTCTTTCTTTTTTGTTGTTGTAGGGTTTGGGGTTTTTTTTTTGTTTGGGGTTTTTTTAGGGGTTGAAGGGAGGGTTTTGGTGGGTGTTGTTGTACTTTTGTTATGTTGTTTTTGGGAGGGTTTTTTTTGGGGGGGGGGATTTTGGGGGATCGGGGGGGGTAAGAGTAAGAGAGAAAGAGAAACAGACAGATGAGGTAACTGTAGTACCCTGTACAATCAGTTTATCAGTTTTATCAGTTTTCACATAATAAACAGTGAGCTATGAAAACACAAAAACGCACACACAGAAAGAGAGACATACATACAGACAGACAGACAGACATACAGACAGACAGACGGACATAGATAGGAGACAGAAGGAGGGAGACACATATGCCAACAGACAATTGAGTGAAATAAACTGAGAGACGGACAGACAAACAAGCAGACAGGTAGACAAACCGGATCGAAGAAATATTTCTGGTGGGAAAGGTGGGTAAAAGGGTCAACATTTGAAAGGACTCCCAATGAAAATGAAAAGAGTCATGTGTTATGTAAATGAGGGACTGGAATTCAAAAAAAAAGAAAAGAAAAAAGAGGTACTTGAATGTATTTAGGAACGACGGGTCCACTACCCCTTACAACCTTGGGGCCAATTTCACTAAACATCGTAAGTTTACGTCTGTGACTAGCAGCTATACCAGACATACGTTTACACGTGTTTGGCATCTATTATACACGGGAAATTACATCATTATGGAAGATGGAGCATTTTAATGACGAAAGAAAATGAAATATGTGTATCTAAAACTATATTTGTTGCACTATGATAGTAATAAGAATTGTGTTTTAGTCGTAGATTTACGTTTACGTGCAAAACTACGCTTACGATGTTTTGTACAATTGGGCCCTGGTTCTGCCTCTGTAACTCTCCAACCATTATGACTGGATGACAGACAGGATATGGGGCTGCCCTCCCTCAATTTACTCAGTACCGCCCTGCTCGCTACTTCTAAATGTTGGCTAATGATGAAATAATATACGTGCTATTAGCTGAGTGAACTTCTTGCACTATATTATGTAAATGAAGTACTCATCCCCCCACTCCCCAGCCTACTCCTCGTCTGTCCAAATCTGCGTTTTGGGAAACATAAACTGTAATTGTACTTTTCACCGTAACCCCAGTCTGATCTAAACGTTATTAACAAAGATTAAAATGTAGAAAGTACTACTTCCATTATGTTTCGCGCGCTTTTATTTAAGTACTCGTTAGAGTGATCGCCCGTGTAATTTGCATGATGCTACTTCCCTCGAGACGAGTATTGTATAAAAATCGACAACGTGTAATGAATCTAGCCAATTTTGCGGGGCGAAATGTAGTGGGTGAATTAATCAAAGGAAATGGTAATGATGTAGGCAATTAATGTAGCAATCTAGTGTTTGATCTTACAAACAAATAACACAAAACAGAATTTGTATTATTTATTATTCTTCAAAAGAACAGGGACTTTTTTTTTCTTTTTTCTTTTTTTAAAGGTGTAATCATTTCATGTGTCAAAAAAACAACGTAAACCCAAATGCGTGTGCTGTAAATTGTGCAGGGGGTGGGGTGAGCGAAATTTTGGGGGGTCAAAACCAAATGGCATTTTAATCCCGTTAATTTTAGAAATGTTGTGTTTCACAAATTCCCTCTTTTTACGTCATGCATATTCCTAGACTTGTGGTCGACTTGGTGTAATTCGATTATAGGTACGAAGCACCATGCGGGATAGAATCAGTTTACCAATGTATTACCTTTTATTGGCGTTACGCCTCCGTCGACCTATACACGTAGTGTGTTAACAATATTAAGCCAGGATTTTCTATTTTCGCGCATTAATACAGACTGAGTAAATTTCGTCTGCTTTCGCGATGTCGCTTCGACTGGGAGCATTATGATTTGATTGCATTATAACACAAATGTACTGGATACGAGTTACTCAGCCGACACAGAAAATATGGATACCACTTTCAACTTATTTACGCTTATATTCGATCCGATGTAAAATAAGACGGAAATGACGTTATGGAATCGAGTCAAATAAACAACATGATCAAATTCGTGGTCTTGGCTACGGCTGCCGGTTTTGGCGTTGTAAAGTAGCGGCGCTCTATAATTAGACTAAATCGCACTGCGCTTAGGACCGGTGCCAGCGGCCATGCAGGACGAGATCTTCCTATTTTGTGAAGACAGCTGCAGACGTTTTGGTTCCTTGTCACTGGACAAGATCACGTATTCCGCTCGTCTGTCCAGGTACGTGATTCGGGACCCATGACTGCCTTAAGTCTATGTATAATAAAATAAACGAAAAGATTTTTAAAGGGACTATCCCGACTTTTTAGACTTAGTAATACTGACTTTCGTTTGTTCCCCCTTCCCAACATAAGCAAACATCCCCCCCCCCCCCCCCCCCGTTTTCAGGGCCTTTTTAGTTGTTCTTGTTTGGTTGATTGTTTGAGGTTGTTATGGGGGGTGGTTGGGGGGTGTTTTTTGCAGGGATAGTTTTTGGTGGGATTTTTTCTCTTTTTAATTTTTTTTAGGGGAGGGGTTGTTGGTTTTGTTGGGGGGTTGTGGGGGTTTTTAAACACTATCTTGACATATTTTAAATATAAAACAGTACACACATTTTTATTGACCTTTAGCCGATCGCGAATTCTTCCAAACTTCTTTTGGCAGTTAAAAGAAATAATAAATTCGTACGGACCAAATTATTTGAGACAAAAGTCGATAGTGAAGACACTACAAAACATTACGATTCTCAGAAATGCATTCGTTACAAAAATATTTATATTCTAAGTAGGATTGTCATTTTAATAATGTAAAAATATCTTAAAATGGATACAAGCTCAGAACAGTCTTTTTAAGTGTCCAAAATCGTACCAAAGTCCATGTATGTGCTCTATCATGTCTTGGGATGGTGCATATAAAATATTCTACTAATGGAACAAATGTAGCGGGTTTCCTCTGATGACTACGAGTCATAATTACCAAATGTTTGAGATCCAATAGCCGATTAGTATTAATCATTGTGCTCTAGTGGTGTCGTTAAACAAAACACACTTTTTATGTTAATTTGAGTGGATGTTTCAGCTTTGATATCCAGGTTATCAGCAGAGAGTACCAATCAGATATCTTTAAATGGATCACCAAAATGTGTGATATTGCCGTGTAATACCAAATCTGTTTTCGCTAATACGTATGTAAGAAGGTTAACGTTTATTTAGAGGCTAGAGAGAACATTTAGTAATTGTGATATATAATCTTAGAGCGGAAACCCGCTACACTGTTCCATTAGCAGCTAAGAATCTTTTATATGCACCATCCCACAGGCAGGATAGCACATACCACGGCCTTTGATAATATATATATATATATATATATATATATATATATATATATATATATATATATATATTCCTGGTGCAACGGCTGGAACGAAGATATGTAAGAAAGTCACACTAGTCAAACAAAGAAAACATTTGCGGTGGTTTATCTGTGTTTTACATTGGCAACAGGTGTTAAATGATAGACGGCAGAAACGAATAACAATGTTATGGGTGTGAAGGTATTATTGATGGTGCTTCTTGCGGCGGGGGGGGGGGGGGGGGGGGGGGGATGTCGTGTTTGGTGTTGGGTGGGTGGTGTTACGGGGAAGGTGTCTTTTTTTTGGTTTTGTTTTATTTCTTTTTATTCTTTTCTTTAGGTTTTCGTTTTGGGATTTTTTATGTCTTTTGTTAATATTAATTTTGTTATCCGTGTTTTTGGTTTGGTTTTGTTTTGTTGTTTTAGGTTTTTTAGGGGTTGTTTGTTGGTTTTTGTGTGGCTTTTTATTCTTTCGGGGTTTTTTTAGGGGGGGGGGGTTCTTCTTTTTTATTTTTTATTCTTAATATTATTTTGTTTGTTGTTTTTTGTCGAGTTTTTTTTGGGGGGTGGGTGTGTGTGTTTTTTTCTTGGGGGGGGGGATTCTCTATCGTAACGAACACACGTGTTTCGGTGTTTCATTGTGCTTCGATCCGTGTTTAATTGTTGCTCGCATCATGCGCTTGCGTTGCTGCGTCTAATTAGAGTAACAACCTAGCACGTTCTCGAGCCGTCTTGAAGCGCCAGGTGCCATTTAATTTACTCACGAGATATAAATATTTCCACTGGTGTCTTAACGGTGTCCGCCATCAACGAGAGAACCAGCCAAGCGGAATGCCAGAAGACGATGTTATACTTTTAGACACTTTTAGCAAGCGAACGTGCCAAGCGGATCAATTTTAAGAACTCGGTTTGGGTGAATATGCATCTGAGGTTCAGTCGAAAATATTATGATATATTATAAGATATTGTTGGCGGAACGTTTCATGCGTGCGTGGTTTATTACCCCATTTTAAGTTACTATGAAATAATTCTTTCAAAAATAGTAGTACTGGCATGCGAACTATTTTTCACTATTGCAGCCGTTTTTTTGCTCATTTAAATTAGAAATAGCTATAGTTTATTATTTGGTTCACCTGAAGAGTTTCTGGTCATCTAGGTTTTTGTAATACCCTAAACTGAATTTGTCATAATTCTAAAAACGCACGTTCGTCTGAGAAGAGAAGGTTATGGAGACGGAGCTCTAGTCTATTTTTGGACAGTATTTCACCGTTTAAACATCACAGACTTTAGCTTCTCTCTGTTACCACCTTATTCAAATGTGTTACAGGTTTGTAGATTAAATACACTTTGTGTCCATTTTCACGGGCTGAAACTGGGGTCCGCTCCTTTAAGTTTGATAACATGTTTCACATCCACTAATAGCCGATGATCAATAAATCGATTTGCTCTAGTGGTGTCGTTCTGCAAAACAAACTGTTTAACTTTGAGACTGGTAGGTACTTGATTTGCATTCCTATACAGGTCTCAATTTACAATGAATTTTAAAGTTTGTTTTATTCAACGACACCACTAGAGCACATTGATTTTATGAACCATCAGCTGTTCGATGTTAAACATTTAGTAATTCTGACCCCTCAAATTTTCCATAAGCTACAAGGGATCTTCTATTTGCATTTGTCCACAGATAGAACAGCAAGGGATCTTTTATATGCACCATCCCATGGACAGGACAGCACATACCACAACCTTTGATATACCAGTCGCGGTGCACTGGTTGGTACGGGGAAAAAACAACCAGAGGTCTATCGAGGTGATTCGATCCTACGACCCCAACCAGCGTCCAAGACAGGAGGATGAGCTAGTTTTAGCATAAAATGCATTTGTAGAAGAAGGCAAAAAAACAGGACTTGCTAAAATTAAATAATTTAAATTATAAAGAAAATCATAGTCGTGAGAATCTCCTCACCGAAACATTAAAGCGACAGACCCCAGTTTTTAAACACTACGGCGTATTTTAAAATATTTACAGCCCATTTTGATAATTAAAATCGGACATTACTTACATTGTATTGTTTAGATTATACATTTCCGTACAACCGAAGTGTTTCCGATCATCCTGGTGTTTCTAATACATGTACCACCACATTGTATTGTTCATATTTTTTAAAAACGCACGTACTTTTGAGAAGTAACGGTTATGATGACGAGTTCTAATCCATTGTTGAGGGTATTTGGCCGTTTCAACGTCACAGACTTTTGTTTCACTCTGTGTTAAGGTTATCTAAATGTTGTTACAGTTTTGTAGATTAACCAAACTTAGTGTCCATTTTTATGGGTTGAAACTAGGGCCTGTTACTCTAAAAACAAAACTGTCGTGGAAAGTTAATCTTTGTTTTGTTTAACGACACCACTAGAGCACATTGATTAATTAATCATTGGCTATTACCTGTCAAACATTTGGTAATTCTGACTCGTAGTCATCAGAGAAACCCGCTACATTTTTCTTAATGCAGCAAGGGATCTTTTATATGCACTTTCCCACAGACAGGAAAACACATATCACGGCCTTAGACCAGTTGTGATGGGCCCCGTTCCAGGAAGCGATCTTAGCCGTAAGATCAACTTAAGTGCATAGGGTAGCTATGCGCCTATGGTAATGTTAGGGCTAAGATCGCTTCGTGGAACGGGGCTCCAGGTTAGAACGAGAAAAAAATCAGTTGAATGGATCCACCTAGGTGGTTCGATCCTGCAACGCAAGCACCTCAAGCAAGCACTAAACCGATTGAGCTAAATTCCGCCCTGATATCGTGGAAAATGCCACGGAGACCACTTTTCTACAGCGTATATTATGTTTGCTGTGTCCACTTTCTTAATAGCTGGGGTTATGACTATATCACAACAATGTCGTCGTAGCTTAGCTTAGCTTAGTAACTTGTTTAACGTGTCCATATACCACTAAGGTTTCGAACACGCCTATCCCGAGTCCGGCCTCCGATAGGATCGGGAGTCTGACTCGGGACAGGTATAACCTAACAAATAGGGGAAATTTTGAAAATTAACGCCAAAAGTATAAAAAGGGGGAAATTGGGGTTAAAAAAGTTTGGCTGCGCCCTTAAAGAAACTTATCAACATTACTATCCTATATAAATTATTAATATAATATATTTTCGGCGCAAATTTAGATGGGCTGGTCTAATATTAATAATAATTCTTAAACAATATTCATTAAGCCCATGGGAGGTTAAGAGGAAAGGGGCTGCCAGTCATATTTTAAACATTGGTGTGACCAGGTGAGGGTCGGGAGGGAGATGTCGTCGTAGAGCCATCCGAAGGTCACACATAATGACCATATTTACGTCAGTATAATCACTGTGTGCATTTAACTGCCGCCAAAGCGAGACTGCGCGGTATCACCTGGCTTCAATTGATTGGTTTTCCCGTCTTACCGAGCGGCCAATCAGCTCGAGTTTAACTCCGATACGACGTCCTTTGACACTCGTGTAATTAACACAGGACACAGGGCATGATAATCAATGTGTGAGACCTTCGATAAATTGTTCCTGATTATCACCGGCCTTGGTACAGGGCTGGGTAGTGGTTAAGCCATCGGACTTAAGGCTGGTAGGTACTGGGTTCATATCTCATCACCGGCCTTGGTATCAGGCTGGGTGGTTTAGTGGTTAAGCCATCGGACTTAAGGCTGGTAGGTACTGGGTTCATATCCCATCACCGGCCTTGCTATCGGGTTCCGTGGTTTAGTGGTTAAGCCATCGAACTTAAGGCTGGTAGGTACTGGGTTCATATCCCATCACCGGCTTTGGTATCGGGTTCCGTGGTTTAGTGGTTAAGCCATCGAACTTAAGGACACTTATGGTGCATGCGTTTACGCAGAGCGAGTTTTTCGATTCAGTTGGTATGTACAAGACCACTGGGCGTGCTTGAACCTCCAGTAGACGTAAGCACGCGTCGATTGATTGATTGATGGACTGACGGATTGATTGATAGCCCATCATCGGCCTAATTTCCTGGGCTTGGTGGTGTAGTGGTTAAGTTATCAGACTTAAGGATGATAGGTACTGGGTTCGCATCCCGGTACCGGCTCTCACCCAGTGCGAGTTTTAATGACTCAATGGGTATGCATAAGACTACTACAGCGACTTCTCTCTTATTAACCACTAACCACTAACCACTAACCCCACACCCCACTGTTTATGCCCCGTTTCACGAAGCGAGTTAAGCGCTAAGATCACAGTAGGCGCATAACTACCTCGCACTTTCAGTTTATCACATCATTTACATGGCCATGTCGGATAACGCAAAAACAAAACGTCTTACCTAAATTTGGTTTTGCAAGTGTCGAATCTTTTTCACGTGTAAAGTTTTGTTGTGGGGGTTTTTTTGTTGGTGGTGGTGGTGATAGTATTTGTTTGTGGGGTTTTTTGTGGTGTTTTTGTTTTTTGTTGTTTGGGTGTGTGTGTTGTTTTGTTGCGATTTTTGGGGAGGGAGATAGTGGTGTTGTTGTTTTTTGTTGTTTTTTATGGGGGTTTTTAAAATATAAAACAAAGTGGTGTAGTTAGACGTTTTTTCGTTAACGCATCCCTCCTCATACTCCCTCCCCACACCTTGCACATTTTCGTTAATTTTGCTTTTACATTAGTTTCAGTTTCTGAGAACTCGCACCCCTCCCCCAAAACCTTCCCTGGCCATGCAACTGAAAAATAAATTGACTGGTTACTAAGCAGATTACACACGGTGACATTTCAGGGAAAAAGACAACAGCATCTAAAATTGGAATGAACTGGGACTTTTTGTTTCAACCTTGTAATTTCTTCTT
This sequence comes from Gigantopelta aegis, assembly GCF_016097555.1. Classification (NCBI taxonomy): domain Eukaryota; kingdom Metazoa; phylum Mollusca; class Gastropoda; order Neomphalida; family Peltospiridae; genus Gigantopelta; species Gigantopelta aegis. The sequence goes on along the minus strand of NC_054705.1, from coordinate 45,578,246 downwards.
TTGCTCAGGCACCAAAATAAGTCGAGGACAAAAAACAAGTTAAAGTTAACGATACCACTAGAGCACACTGATTTATTAATCATCGGCTATTAGATGTCATACATTTGGTAATTTGTCATATAGTCTTAGAGAGGAAGGAAGGAAGGGAATGTTTTATTTAACGATGCACTCAACACATTTTATTTACGGTTATATGGCGTCAGACATATGATTAAGGACCACACAGATATTGATAGAGAAAACCCGCTGCTGCTACTCTTTCTTGGATTAGCAGCAAGGGATCTTTTAAATGCACCATCCCACAGACATGATAGTACATACCACGGCCTTTATTACACCAGTCGTGGCGCACTGGCTGGAACGAGAAATAGTCCAATGGGCCCACTGACGGGGATCAATCCAAGACCGACCGCGCATCTAGCGAGCGCTCTACCACTGGGCTACGTCCCGCTCCTAGTCGGAACGAGAAATAGTCCAATGGGCCCACTGACGGGGATCAATCCAAGACTGACAGCGCATCTAGCGAGCGCTCTACCACTGGGCTATGTCCCGCTCCGAGTCGGAACGAGAAATAGTCCAATGGGCCCACTGACGGGGATCAATCTAAGACCGACCGCGCATCTAGCGAGCGCTCTACCACTGGGCTACATCCCGCCCCGAATCGGAGACGGATACTGCCGAGGATTTGAAAGAACGCCATTACCGTTTTGTCTGTATCAGTACAGATTGGACACAATCTACTGTAAGTGGTTATGGTTCCTGAAGACGTAAATGATACAGGGAGATAAAGGTTTGACTCGCGGGTATATCTTCTTGATGGCTGGTGCAGTGAGTGTGGGGAGAGGGCAGGGGGGAGGGAGGGGGGGGGGGTGTTCGGCTGGGGCTAGATTTAAAAAGTCACAGAGTTCTTTACCCGGCAGCTTATCAAGGGTGGTCTGTAGTGGGTGGTCTGCAGTGGGTGGGTTGGAGTGTTAGCGGTGGCCTAGTTATTGGGTGTGGTGGTGGTGGTGGGAGGGGCGTGCAGTGGGAGGTGTGGTGTGGCAAGGATGGTCTACAGTGTGGTAGAGTGGGTGGGTACATGTGGATGTTTGGTGGGAGGTGTGGTGTGGCAATGATGGTCTATAGTGTGGTAGAGTGGGTGGGTACATGTGGATGTTTGGTGGGAGGTGTGGTGTGGCAAGGATGGTTTATAGTGTGGTAGAGTGGGTGGGTACATGTGGATGTTTGGTGGGAGGTGTGATGTGGCAAGGATGGTCTATAGTGTGGTAGAGTGGGTGGGTACATGTGAATTTTTGGTGGGAGGTGTGGTGTGGCAAGGATGGTCTATAGTGTGGTAGAGTGGGTGGGTACATGTGGATGTTTGGTGGGAGGTGTGGTGTGGCAAGGATGGTCTATTGTGTGGTAGAGTGGGTGGGTACATGTGGATGTTTCGTGGGAGGTGTGGTGTGGCAAGGATGGTCTATAGTGTGGTAGAGTGGGTGGGTACATGTGGATGTTTGGTGGGAGGTGTGGTGTGGCAAGGATGGTCTATAGTGTGGTAGAGTGGGTGGGTACATGTGGATGTTTGGTGGGAGGTGTGGTGTGGCAAGGATGGTCTATAGTGTGGTAGAGTGGGTGGGTACATGTGGATGTTTGCTGGGAGGTGTGGTGTGGCAAGGATGGTCTATAGTGTGGTAGAGTGGGTGGGTACATGTGGATGTTTGCTGGGAGGTGTGGTGTGGCAAGGATGGTCTATAGTGTGGTAGAGTGGGTGGGTACATGTGGATGTTTGCTGGGAGGTGTGGTGTGGCAAGGATGGTCTATAGTGTGGTAGAGTGGGTGGGTACATGTGGATGTTTGCTGGGAGGTGTGGTGTGGCAAGGATGGTCTATAGTGTGGTAGAGTGGGTGGGTACATGTGGATGTTTGCTGGGAGGTGTGGTGTGGCAAGGATGGTCTATAGTGTGGTAGAGTGGGTGGGTACATGTGGATGTTTGCTGGGAGGTGTGGTGTGGCAAGGATGGTCTATAGTGTGGTAGAGTGGGTGGGTACATGTGGATGTTTGTGGGAGGTGTGGTGTGGCAAGGATGGTCTATAGTGTGGTAGAGTGGGTGGGTACATGTGGATGTTTGCTGGGAGGTGTGGTGTGGCAAGGATGGTCTATAGTGTGGTAGAGTGGGTGGGTACATGTGGATGTTTGCTGGGAGGTGTGGTGTGGCAAGGATGGTCTATAGTGTGGTAGAGTGGGTGGGTACATGTGGATGTTTGCTGGGAGGTGTGGTGTGGCAAGGATGGTCTATAGTGTGGTAGAGTGGGTGGGTACATGTGGATGTTTGCTGGGAGGTGTGGTGTGGCAAGGATGGTCTATAGTGTGGTAGAGTGGGTGGGTACATGTGGATGTTTGCTGGGAGGTGTGGTGTGGCAAGGATGGTCTATAGTGTGGTAGAGTGGGTGGGTACATGTGGATGTTTGCTGGGAGGTGTGGTGTGGCAAGGATGGTCTATAGTGTGGTAGAGTGGGTGGGTACATGTGGATGTTTGCTGGGAGGTGTGGTGTGGCAAGGATGGTCTATAGTGTGGTAGAGTGGGTGGGTACATGTGGATGTTTGCTGGGAGGTGTGGTGTGGCAAGGATGGTCTATAGTGTGGTAGAGTGGGTGGGTACATGTGGATGTTTGCTGGGAGGTGTGGTGTGGCAAGGATGGTCTATAGTGTGGTAGAGTGGGTGGGTACATGTGGATGTTTGCTGGGAGGTGTGGTGTGGCAAGGATGGTCTATAGTGTGGTAGAGTGGGTGGGTACATGTGGATGTTTGGTGGGAGGTGTGGTGTGGCAAGGATGGTCTATAGTGTGGTAGAGTGGGTGGGTACATGTGGATGTTTGCTGGGAGGTGTGGTGTGGCAAGGATGGTCTATAGTGTGGTAGAGTGGGTGGGTACATGTGGATGTTTGGTGGGAGGTGTGGTGTGGCAAGGATGGTCTATAGTGTGGTAGATGGGTATGTGGACCTTGGTGGGAGGTGGGTGGCAACATGGTCTATGGTGGTAGAGTGGGTGGGTACATGGATGTTTGGTGAGAGGTGTGGTGTGGCAAGGATGGTCTATAGTGTGGTAGAGTGGGTGGGTACATGTGGATGTTTGCTGGGAGGTGTGGTGTGGCAAGGATGGTCTATAGTGTGGTAGAGTGGGTGGGTACATGTGGATGTTTGGTGGGAGGTGTGGTGTGGCAAGGATGGTCTATAGTGTGGTAGAGTGGGTGGGTACATGTGGATGTTTGGTGGGAGGTGTGGTGTGGCAAGGATGGTCTATAGTGTGGTAGAGGTGGTGAGTACATGTGGATGTTTGCTGGGAGGTGTGGTGTGGCAAGGATGGTCTATAGTGTGGTAGAGTGGGTGGGTACATGTGGATGTTTGGTGGGAGGTGTGGTGTGGCAAGGATGGTCTATAGTGTGGTAGAGTGGGTGGGTACATGTGGATGTTTGGTGGGAGGTGTGGTGTGGCAAGGATGGTCTATAGTGTGGTAGAGTGGGTGGGTACATGTGGATGTTTGGTGGGAGGTGTGGTGTGGCAAGGATGGTCTATAGTGTGTTGTGATGACTAATAATAAAACAATAGCATCTATGGTTGAACTCCATCTATATATCATTGTGATGACTATTAATGAAACAACAACGTCTATGTTTTAACTCCATCTAAATATCGTTGTGATGACTAATAATAAAACAATAGCATCTATGGTTGAACTCCATCTAAATAGCGTTGTGATGACTATTAACGAAACAATAACATCTGTGGTTGAACTCCATCTATATATCATTGTGATGACTATTAATGAAACAACGACGTCTATGTTTTAACTCCATCTAAATATCGTTGTGATGACTAATAATAAAACAATAGCATCTGTGGTTGAACTCCATCTATATATTGTTGTGATTACTATTAATGAAATAATAACATCTGTGGTTGAACTCCATCTAAATATCGTTGTGATGACTAATAATAAAACAATAGCATCTATGGATGAACTCCATCTATATATTGTTGTGATTACTATTAATGAAACAATAACATATGTGGTTGAACTCCATCTAAATAGCGTTGTGATTACTATTAATGAAACAATAACATATGTGGTTGAACTCCATCTAAATAGCGTTGTGATGACTATTAATGAAACAATAACATCTGTGGTTGAACTCCATCTATATATCGTTGTGATGACTATTAATGAAACAACAACGTCTATGTTTTAACTCCATCTAAATATCATTGTGATGACTAATAATGAAACAAGAACGTCTGTGGTTGAACTCCATCTAAATATCGTTGTGATGACTAATAATGAAACAATAACATCTGTGGTTGAACTCCATCTATATATCGTTGTGATGACTATTAATGAAACAACAACGTCTATGTTTTAACTCCATCTAAATATCGTTGTGATGACTAATAATAAAACAATAGCATCTATGGTTGAACTCCATCTATATATCATTGTGATGACTATTAATGAAACAACAACGTCTATGTTTTAACTCCATCTAAATATCGTTGTGATGACTAATAATAAAACAATAGCATCTATGGTTGAACTCCATCTAAATAGCGTTGTGATGACTATTAATGAAACAATAGCATCTATGGTTGAACTCCATCTAAATAGCGTTGTGATGACTATTAATGAAACAATAACATCTGTGGTTGAACTCCATCTATATATCATTGTGATGACTATTAATGAAACAACGACGTCTATGTTTTAACTCCATCTAAATATCGTTGTGATGACTAATAATAAAACAATAGCATCTGTGGTTGAACTCCATCTATATATTGTTGTGATTACTATTAATGAAATAATAACATCTGTGGTTGAACTCCATCTAAATATCGTTGTGATGACTATTAATGAAACAATAACATCTGTGGTTGAACACCAATCTATATATCGTTGTGATGACTATTAATGAAACAACGTCTATGTTTTAACTCCATCTAAATATCATTGTGATGACTAATAATGAAACAATAACATCTGTGGTTGAACACCAATCTATATATCGTTGTGATGACTATTAATGAAACAACAACGTCAATGTTTTAACTCCATCTAAATATCGTTGTGATGACTAATAATAAAACAATAGCATCTGTGGTTGAACTCCATCTATATATTGTTGTGATTACTATTAATGAAATAATAACATCTGTGGTTGAACTCCATCTAAATATCGTTGTGATGACTATTAATGAAACAATAACATCTGTGGTTGAACACCAATCTATATATCGTTGTGATGACTATTAATGAAACGACGTCTATGTTTTAACTCCATCTAAATATCGGTGTGATGACTAATAATGAAACAATAACATCTGTGGTTGAACTCCATCTATATATCGTTGTGATGACTATTAATGAAACAATAACGTCTATGTTTTAACTCCATCTAAATATCGTTGTGATGACTAATAATGAAACAATAACATCTGTGGTTGAACTCCATCTATATATCGTTGTGATGACTATTAATGAAACAATAACGTCTATGTTTTAACTCCATCTAAATATCGTTGTGATGACTAATAATAAAACAATAGCATCTGTGGTTGAACTCCATCTATATATCATTGTGATGACTATTAATGAAACAACAACGTCTATGTTTTAACTCCATCTAAATATCGTTGTGATGACTAATAATAAAACAATAGCATCTGTGGTTGAACTCCATCTATATATCATTGTGATGACTATTAATGAAACAACAACGTCTATGTTTTAACTCCATCTAAATATCGTTGTGATGACTAATAATAAAACAATAGCATCTGTGGTTGAACTCCATCTAAATAGCGTTGTGATGACTATTAATGAAACAATAACATCTGTGGTTGAACTCCATCTATATATCGTTGTGATGACTATTAATGAAACAACAACGTCTATGTTTTAACTCCATCTAAATATCATTGTGATGACTAATAATGAAACAAGAACGTCTGTGGTTGAACTCCATCTAAATATCGTTGTGATGACTAATAATGAAACAATAACATCTGTGGTTGAACTCCATCTATATATCGTTGTGATGACTAATAATGAAACAATAACGTCTATGTTTTAACTCCATCTAATATCGTTGTGATGACTAATATTGAAACAATAACATGTGGTTGAACTCCATCTATATATCGTTGTGATGACTATTAATGAAACAATAACGTCTATGTTTTAACTCCATCTAAATATCGTTGTGATGACTAATAATGAAACAATTTTGATGATAAATCAAATAGTATAACTATTAAAAGCACCAACCTATCGCTGTCATGACTTTATATTAACAAGTGAAAATCAACGAAGTCTACGATATAACTCCAACCTATATATCGTTGTATGATGACTGTATTTAATGTTAAGAAGGGGAAACAATAACGTCTATGGTTTAACTCCATCTATATATCATTGTGATGTCAAATCAAATCACCTACACATTGCTGTGATAACTATATTAACAAGTGAAAATCATCATAGCGTGTATAATATAAACAGCACCTATATATCGTTATGATGACTGTGTATGAACATGAGAACTCATCATAACGTCTATGATGCACCTGTGGTTGTATCAAGAAGTGAAATAATAACGTATATGGTTTAACTCCATCTATACTATATCACTATATAGATTATATATCTATCATATCAAATGATATAACCAGCACCTACCTATCGCTGTGACGACTATAATGTATATTAACATGTTAAAATCATCGTAACGTGTATGGTATAATATCAATATCACCCCTATCGCTGTGACGACTATGATGTATATTAACATGTTAAAATCATCATACCGTGTATGGTATAATATCAATATCACCAACCTATCGCTGTGATGACTATAATGTATATTAACATGTTAAAATCATCGTAACGTGTATGGTATAATATCAATATCACCTACCTATCGCTGTGATGACTATAATGTAATTCAGGGCTTCTAGAATTTTTATAAAATTCACTAGCCATGGCATCGGTGATTTAAACTTTTTACTAGCCCTACTTTACTTTAAGTTAATATAATTTACTAAATAATAGTAATAATCAGATATATCACTGGGGGTTTGGGGTGGGGGCAAGATATTCATATTTATAAAATAGACTTAACTGGAACATTTGACCAAAACAAAATTCACTAGTTGTCGGGCATGGCAATAGTAGTTATTTACTAGCCCATTATTGAATATCACTAGCCATGGGAGTGGGGCTACCATAATTTAGAAGCAGTGAATGTATATTAACATGTTAAAATCACCATAACGTGTCTGGTATAACATAAAGAGCACCTACCCATCGTTGTGATGACTACAATGTACATTAACATTATGAAATCTATGATATAAGATAAATTCGACCTACCTATCGTTGTGATGACGGTGAGGGCGAAGTAGAAGGCGCCGGCGAACTTCCACTGCGTGCCTGCCCTGTAGGGCACGTTCTTAATGATGGTCTTGCGGAGAATCTGCATGTCGTGCTCGGAGATGTTGTACCTGCCCTGGATGTCGAGTTCCTGTTTGTTCAGTAGTTTCCGCTTCTCCACCTCGAACTCTGACTCGAGCGCGTCAAAGACGGCGGCGCCGACCAGCAGGTAGGTGAACGTGCAGACGATCAGAGACAAAGTCCTAACGTTCTGCTTCTTCATCTCGGCCGCCGCATCGTCGCCTCGCCGCCTGCTCTCGAATGCGCGCCGCCCTCGTCGTCGTCTTCACGAGCGAAGTCGTCGTTCTCCCGATATCTCGAAGTTTTTTTTTTAGTTGAATGCGTTACGTCCACTAGTAGAAGTTAAATCGAATTCGTCGTCCCCGCTGTTTCGAAGTTTTGAGTTGAATGCGTTATGTCTTCTATTAGAATTTAAAGTGAGTTCCTTCCACTGTCTCAACTCTTTTTTTAGTTGAATGCGTTAGAATTTAAATCAAATTCGTCGTCCCCGCTGTCTCGAAGGTTTGAGTTCAATGCGTTACGTCTTCTACTAGAATTCAAATCGAATTCGTCCTGCTCTCTGCGGCCCTTTAAATCAAATTCATTTTACTCTGGAACATCAATCAAATACGTTCTCGTCAACGAAATGCGTGCCGCTATTGCTTTTAATTTGAATTTGTACCGTTTTTTAGACTTAAATAGAATGCGACTCTCTCTTGAACTTAAATCAAATGGATCCTACCTTGTATCGTTCACGTTCTCGCCCGAATACGTGCTTCACTCTTTTCGTCGATGAATACGTTAATCCACTCGTTTTCTCACTGTTTTGAATTACGTCGTCTTCGGTCGACTGCGTCCAATTTTCATATTTACTCCACCTGTCGCCTATATTCAAATCCGACCCACCTCCGTCTGCAGTCGAATGCGCGCGCTTTCGTCTTTACTCCAACGAGATCAGTGTTCACGCGAATGGGCTCCAGCTAACGTCTTCTCTCGACCATGTTATCATTCGAATGCGTTCCCCAGTTAAGACGGCACTCGTACATTTAAAGACAATATGACATGTGTGGCATACAGATCTGTGACATTACTATTTCAGAAGAAAAAATATGATGAATACAAATCCACAATTTTTTTTAATAATAACAATAATCTACTGTTGTCAAATCGCAATGAACTGGAATGGAATCGTTGCCGAAGCAGTAACACGACACGTCATAATGTGTCAACACATTTATACAGACGACAAATTTTCTTGTCCTGTAGTGAGAAAAACAACACAACCTCCTATCGAAATATCAGAAGAAATCACTAAATCCCTTTAGAACACTCTAGAAGAAATACAAACACATCATCAACATCAACAACAACATTAATACCGCTCTCGTTTCCTTCTGACCAGATGTACGGAAGGAAGGAACAACCGATTTTGTCACATCTTCCACAAAGACTGGACCAAATGAATCTCGTGGCTGCGGGTTTGTTCGTCCTATGGTGGATTCGCGTGGAACGGAGCACTTGGGTAACTAATAGAGGTATTGCATGTAGCCCAGCTTCACACACAATAATTAGCCCGCCATGTGGACTAGCAGTCGTGATCAATAGCCGTACGCTCACAGCCCGTGTACACTGCTGTTACCTCTGCGATATGGAATCCTCCACTAGGAATATTTCCAATATTTTTATCTCGTCTGCTCCACACACCGGTCAGATTCTGTTAACACGACCCAAAATTGACCCTGTCGAAGCGTCAATCGCCTTCGAATTGAAGCTGTTTTTTAAAAGAAAGAAACGGCAACATCGCCTTATATTACTAGAACGTCAAAAGAATCGGTCTCCTTTTTTTTCTTCTTTTTTTTCCCTCCTTTTATCCGAGGGTCGTCTGCAACAGCGCGTGGTCGTATATGCGCAGATCGTGTCACTTCCGCTCCCTCTGCGCACTGTGTAACAAAGCGATCGAATATTAAAACATAATGTTTCAATACATGGGGAATTTCGGCTGTGAACATTATCTTGGATGAGGATTTCCCCGATGACCCACTAAATCGCCCGCTTGAATAATCAATACTTTAATTGCTCAACTCTGAACGCGGGGCTATAATTAGCCACGCGCCTTCAAGGAATTCCCCATAACTGTGAATACATTATTAAACCACTCGGGCGGTTCTTGCCTTTGTTCGTTTCGAGAGGTGGGTTGGAATTAGAGTAGGCTCCTGGGTGAGATGGCATTCTTTGTGTTCCATGGATTATTATTTTCACAAAAGACAAAAAAAAGGGAGAAAGATGCGGAAAGAGAAAATCATAATAAAAATAATACCATTACCGTATATTTTATATTGTTTGCGGGTTACCAGCTGTTTCGGTTTACAAAATTCATTCGGGTTTTTTTTCCAGCATCATTCCAAGCTTATTAGTGTTTAAGCACGTTGTCCTGGGTACACACCTCGGCCATTTAGGCACTGAAAATAATGATTAGATATAAGGGACCGCAGAAGCTTCTTGACCCCCCCCCCCCCCCCCCACACACACACACACACATACACACACACGTCCCCTGTTACTGTGCTCAGAACGCTGGTAATGTATTTGAACACCTGAAATTCAAATTTGTTAACAGTCCCAGGGCCTTTGTTGCCCTTAAATTCCCCTCCCCCGAGTTTCCCCTTCTCATTTCAAATAGCAGAGCCCCCCCCCCCCCCCCCCCCATTACACACACACTTTCAGCAACACTCCGCGGCCCCTGGTATTAGTGACAGAAAGGGGACGGGACGTAGCCCAGTAGTAAAGCGCTCGGCTGACGCGCGGTCGCTCTGCGATCGATCCCCGTTGGCGGGCCCATTGGGTTATTTCTCGTTCCAGCCATTTCATTACGACTGGTATATCAAAAGCCGTGGTATGTGCTATCCTGTCTGTGGGATGGTGCATATAAAAGATCCCTTGTTACTAATGGAAAAAATATAGTGGGTTTCCTTTCTATGACTGTATCAAAATGGCCATATATTTGACATCCAATAGCCGATGTGTAATAAATTAATGTGCTCTAGTGGTGTAGTGATAACAATTGCTTTATTGTAGACTTTACAACCTATAGAATAACATATATATAATACATGTACATAAAAACAATGACACTGAGGTGGTGGAGTTGGAGAATAAAAATGCATATGTTTAGCCGATCAATAATTTTCTACATTTAAATGATTTTAACAAGTATCTTCTCAAATTACATAGTTTTTATTTATTTTTACAATTAACTGGTTATGTAACTTTTAACATAGGTGTACGTCTTTACATACTTTTCAGTCGTGGTGTGTGCTATACTGTCTGTGGGATGGTACATATAAAAGATCCCTTGCTACTAATGGAAAAATATAGACTACCGGTATATATAAAAATTACCAAATGGTTGACATCCAATAGTCGATGATTAATTAATAAATAAATGTGATCTAGTGGTTGTGTTAAACAAAACAAACCTTCTACATATATATATACTTTTTATCATTAGTTCTGTAAATGAAGTACAACACAGTATAACATTTATAAAAGTGACGGCTTCTAGGTTATGGTAGCCCCACTCTAATGGCTAGTCATAGTCGATATTGGGCTGGTAAATAACTACTATTGCCATGTCCGACGGCTACTGAAGACAAAAAGCGGTCAAATGTTGCAGTTAAGTCTATTTTGTAAATATGAATATCCTGCCCCTGCCCCTACCCCAACCCCTCAATGTTAGTGTTTTTAAGCTCTGTCTCCCTCTTTAGGTGACCTATCCAATTATTACTATTATTTAGTAAAACTGTATCAACTTAAAGTAAAGTAGGGCTAGTGAATTTTAAACCGTGGCTCGTAAATCTTTAAAATGAAGATCTCATGGCTAGTGGATTTTATTTTTTAAAAATCCAGAAGCCCTGATTAAATTAATTCATCTTTAATCTCCACAGTTACATAACATGCATTTTCTTTCTGATAAGTCGTTTGCCAGATTCTGTGCAGCTAATCTCACTTTAGCCATGTTTCTACAGATAATTGATAATTGATGACGTTTCTAACTTTCTGTCTTCATATCTTCGACCTAATACTATTAAAGGGACATTCCCGAGTTTGCTGCATTGTAAGACGTTTCCGACTAATGAACTATTTCTACGATTGAATATTAAATATATTTTCTTGTTTAGAATATCAGTGTCTGTATATTCAATGTGTTTCTGGTCGCCTTAATATTTGTAAGAAGCCCAAACTGGATTTTGTCCTTTTTTTTAGGAAATAAAATGAAATTTAACCTAGTACAAATATTAGAAAGATCAGAAACATGTTTAATATACAGCCATTAATATTTTATGCAGAAAAATATATTTGATATGTAATTACAGTCGTCAAAAAGTCGATAACATCTTTAAAATTGCAGCAAAATCAGGAATGTCCATTTAATGATCATTATAAATATTAAACGGGGTGTATATCTGTGGCTGTGTGTATTAATGGTCATTATAAATATTAAACGGGGTGTATATTTGTGGTTGTGTGTATTAATTATCATTACAAATATTAAACGGGGTGTATACCTGTGGCTGTGTGTTCCAGGTTATCGTGTACGTCACGGAGCTATCAATTTCAATCGTGGTTATTGTATTGGATAGTGTTCCTGCGGCGACCGAGTTATCAACGTGGGGTAACCAATCACAAAAATGCTGGACAACGGGTGCTATCTAACATTGGACTAAGATGTTTCGGATATATTGTGTTCAGAGAATTAGGTGACTTTATGCAATTTCCCACAGACAGCGTAGCACAAACTACGGCCTCTTAATATAACAGTCGTGGGAAACATGTCGGGATAAAATTAAAATAATATTTAAAAACCTATTTCTCCGCCGACGGGTTTCGATTCTGCAACTCAAGCACCTCGTTATTCTTTGAAACTGTATGTAATACACTAAGGTTGTCAGTTGACAACAATGACAAATTATTAACATACAATGAATATTTGCAATGACAAGTTGGCAATCGAAGTTCTTCGTAAAATATATTATATTGAGAGAAAGAAGTTAGGGAACATGTGGTATTGTAGACCAAATTTCAGTCACTGTTAGCGTCGTAATCTCTGCATAAAGTACAAAAGGAGCGGGACGTAGACCAGTGGTAAAGCACTCGCCTGATGCGCGGTCGGTCTAGGTCGATCCCCGTCGGTGGGCCCAAAGTCTTAGAGGAACTCCGCTATATTTTTTCCATTAGTGGCAAGGGATCTTTTATATGCACAGGACAGGATAGCTGCACGTACCACGTACCACGGTCTTTGATATACCAGTCGTGTTGCATCTGATATAAGGAGAGTTGAGGAAGAGAGAGGTCGCACACTCAAACCGACACGCGCAATGGAGCACAAAAGTCCCTTATTCCTTTCCAGCAGTATATTGCAAGGCATATCATTATATACAGCCATGATTCGGACAAGCGCTCTAACGGCTGAACCCGCCCATTCGTTGTGTACAGATGCATAATGCATGGCTACGATGAAGACGAGAAGATGAATGGAATTACATGGACAGTCGGTGTTTAGCGTGTCCGGCTCTGTCACAATGGCAACGTGGTATTGTTGAACGACATAGAACAGGTGTAACTGTAAGCCGTAGCATACGACTTCTAGATGGAAAGAAAAAAAGAAAAAAAGGCATAAGTTTTACAGAATAATGCTCAAAGCCATGGCAAACATGGCAATTAATTTATTCACGGCAATCGGCAACACTGTGGAAATTGCCGCGGTGTTTTCTATTTTGCGCAGCATCTTTTTCAATTTTCTGCATCACGTTTCTTTAATTATCATGGTTGAACCAGTTTCGGTGAGCATAAGCATCCGGTTCTAAAGAAGATCAGTATTTATAAACAGACAGTTATTATTCAAATAGCTACCTTTTTATTGGTATTTCTACGTTTCACATGAGCACTAAACTGGCCGCTAAGTAGCCAAGTTCACCGCACGTGTGTCAAAAACTAAATAACTCAATATTGTGAACTACGTAGCCTTTTCGGTGAATAATACGTTTAATGGTATAGCTTACAGCAAAAACTTTCCAACACAAAACTGTTCAGTGTTTTATTAAAACATGTATGTTGTTCAACAAAACATGCACTTATAACAATTTATAAAAAAAAAAATTAAAATAATATTTTAAGGCAAATTACAAAATGGTGTTCTCGAGAACCAATGGCAATGTTAACAGACAACATTTTAGGAAAATGAATATAACAGTTATGATGTCTTGCAGTCGTGTTATAAGTTGAGCAAATGAATGGTTATAATGGTAAAATTGTTCGGTTAAAAAATATAAGCTGCATTCTTAGATTTAATAAATATACAAACAGATATCCAGAAAGATATTTATACTAAAACATACAAGGACCATATATTTTTGGCAAGTATCTGTAAAGAGAGTTTTACCAGCAGACGCCGTGACAATCATGTGACTTCAATAACCAGATACCAGTACAGCTGAGAACAGACAGAAATAGGTTTTAAAATTAAGTTTTCCCTCAAATTACAGTCTTTAAAAATCATAGGGCGGGGACGTAGCCCAGTGCTACAGCACTCGCTCGATGCGCGTTCGGTGTGAGATCAATCCCAGTCGGTGGCCCATTTGGCTATTTCTCGTTTCAGCCAGTGCACCACGACTGGTGTGTCAAAGGCCTTGGTATGTACTACCCTATATGTGGGATGGTGCATATAAAAGATACCTTGCTTCTAATCGAAAAGAGTAACCCATGAAGTGGCGACAGCGGGTTTTTTCTCTCATTATCTGTGTGGTCCTGCACCATATGTTTAACGCCATATAACCGTAAATAAAATGTGTTGAGTGCGTCATTAAATAAAACAGTTCTTTCTTTTTTTTCGCCTCGAAACATCCTTGAACTAAGGCCATTTACTGGAAGAACTGAACGCAACCGATCACGTGATTATACTAAGGCTTTTGATATACCAGTCGTGGTGCACTGGCTGGAACGAGAAATAGCCCAGTGGGCCCACCGACAGGGATCGATCTGAAATCGACCGCGCATCGAGCGAGCGCTTTACCACTGGGCTACGTCCCGCCCTTTGTTTCGCGGCGATGTCAGAATTGTTGTTTCCAAATGATTCCGCAAATGTACTAGTCTGATATAGGCATTTTGCAAACGTGACGTCACACGTAGGCTTCCTAAATACTACAGATCTCAAGTTCTCATAACTGTTGATAACATCTCCGCAGACAATGTATAGTGTTCTGATGGACACTAATGAACACCACAACGTCAAGCAACTATGTTTTGTGTCATTCCAACTTCAAGCAAACCAATCGCTCGAAGACGTTCATTTTCTGAGAGGTGTGACATCACGTTGACGACAATAGTGTTTTCCCCCGAGTCATGAGAAAACATACAAAAGCGTTCTATAGTCCATTGATAAGAAAAACAGGAACACGTGACCCGAAATGCACGCAAGGCAAGCTGTGCCATAAAGCGTGAATATCATGTGCAACTGATAGAACACCTATGGAGTGGCTATACAATAATTTTCTGAAATGTTCGTGACCAGATTTCAAGTAATTGTAATTCTGTTTTCATTCATTTGGTGCACATGAACGTTTTGTCCGCGAGTATATAAAGGCAAATAATGAAAAGAAAAAAACCTGGATGTATCAGATCAATTTATACATATATGATGTACATAACTACTTATTTTCGTGTTTATATCTAATTAAGGTTCAAGCTCGCTGTCCTGGGCACACATACCTCAGCTATCTGAGAGAGCCCTTAAGTATGGACCGCGGACACTTTTTAAATATGACAAGAATGATATTGATTGTTTGCTATACTGAAGAAATACCTTTAAAAGAATTTTAAAAATTCAAAACAAAAACAAATTCAATTAGCCCCGACCCCCCCCCAAAAAAAAATTGTAATCAGGGTAGGTAACTCTGTTTTGCAAAAAAAAAAAAAAAAAAAAAAAAAGGTTTGGCACACTCAAAATTGTAGGAATGTATTCATTATTTTCAAATAAAATACCTTCAGTACCATTAATATAATCAGTATAATCGACTAATTGGTCATTATAATACCCATCCACCCCCAAAAAGGGTTCAACATAAGAAAACGGCCATTTTTGTTGCATACAACATGTGGAATGTAATAAAACTCATTTGTGCATTACAAATGAACATTACCATCATCGTCATGTGCTACATGTAACTCCTCATTCGTTACCCACATTATCACAGCATTCAATTGTACAGAGACTGAGTAAAGAGCATCAGTCGGCCATGGAAAAAAGTGATATACAGGTCAATGGTCAATATGTAAGAGGACAAAATGTGTACCATTAATATTGTATCTCTATCAAAATGTCAACTTGTGTGCGTGTGTTATATATGAGAGATAGAGAGAAGTGAGACAGTGAAAGAGGGGGAGAGAGGAAAAGAAAGACAGAGCAAGAGAGATAAAAGATGTATATGTTATTTTTGGGAAATTGAGTTTCTTCATAATTACAAAATTTGAAATAATTAGAGAATGCTTCATTGTTGTTTGTATGGCTTATTAGCCAGCCTGTCTTTCATTTTTAAAAAAATAAGTTAGTGGCATTAAAAAACTAAATTACATCACCCATGCTGTTATTGAGACAATTATATACACATTTAGTGCTGTCAAAGGTGTGCAAACAGTGGTTTAATTGGTGAAACGAAAAGTCGTAGAATACATGGTTAGGAAAGTTGACATTTTTACCTGTGTACCACTTTAATTGATTACAGCCAGTGCTCCACAACTGGTGTAACAAAGGCTGTTGGTGGGATGGTGCATATAAAAGATCCCTTGATGCTAATCGAAAAAGAATAGCCCATGAAGTGGTGACAGCGGGTTCCCTCTCACAATAGCTGTGTGGTTCTTAACCATATGTCTGACACCATATAACCGTAAATAAAATGTGTTGAGTGTGTCGTTAAATAAAACATTTCCTTCCTTCCACTTTAATAGTTGATATTTTGACTTGATATTTTGACTTGACATTTTTTCCAGTGACATTTTGTCCTACATCCATTAATTATAAAGATGTGGTTATAGGGATTATTTTTATGTGATTCCCTAACAACAGATGTGTCAGGGCCACAATAAATGTATTCATAATAACAAATCATTGAAAATGTAAACAAATATCCGCCATCTTGGATTGTAGTAAACAGACAAACAGGAAGATGTTGTTAACGGGCGATCACAGTTATACAATAAATCAAAACATCTAAATTTTGTTATGTACTGCAAGAGTAATAAATTAAATATAATTACCTCACAAAAAATAAATACTTGCAATAATGCCAACAACACTATTTTTCAATAATTATATGCGATATCGCTACTTTTTCACTTTGTCACTGAATAAAACGTAAAGTGGCACGTAACACGAGTTCTGTATTTGTTATAAAGTTTTATCAATGTATTTTATACCTGTTACAAGTACTGGTATTCTTCCAATGTTAAACAATAAATGTTTTATAGACGTTAACTAACATGTGCTTTTCAAACCTTGCATTCGGCAATGGTGTAACGAATGTGAGTGGCGCTACCAGTCTTCCGGTGCGGTCTCTACCTTAAGAACGCGCTGTGGTTTGGAGCCGGTACCGGGATGCGAACCTTGTACCTACCAGCCTGTAGTCCGATGGCTTAACCACTGCGCCACCGTGGCCGGTCTTTTTACCGGTTGTTTCCCCGTGTTATGTCAGGTCATAGGGTTTTACTAGCCCAAGTACTCTGACTGTAAGAAAGCTAGACGGACATTTGGACATAAATACGCTCTCATTACAGTCCGAGACAAAGCTATGTATTTGTATTTATGTCCAAATGTCCGTCTAGCTCTCTTACAGTCAGAGTACTCGGGTTAAGGGTTTTACGTGCACATTCAGAACAAGCTGTTGTAGCGCACGCCTGCTGTAACCTCACCGTGGTGCAGGGGTGTAACATTCTCTTTGAGAATGGCCAATACAGCACAAAATTGAAATTTGGAGTAAAAGTCAGTATCTAATCTGTGATATTTGTATTTTTGCACAGTTCTTTACACTGTTTTTATTTAAATCTTGAATTGTTATATTGATGTTGATCATCACTTTAGTTGTTTACATTTACCATAGTTTGACACCCAATAGCCGATGTATTTTTCGTGCTGGGGTGTCGTTAAACATTCATTCATTCATTCATGCCTCCCTATGTTGTTTTATTGCACGAGTTTATAACGCGTTAGAATATTATATCACGAGGCCCCGTAGCGGTCGAGTGGTATAAATCTTGCGCACTATAAACGAGTGCAATAATCAACAAGAGATAATTAATTGATTAATTAATTAATGTTTTAACGACACCCCAGCACGAAACATACATCGCCTATTGGGAAGGAAGAAAATGATTTATTTAACAACGCAAACAACACATTTTATTTTCGGTCATATGGCGTCGGACATATGGTTAAGGACCACACAGATATTGAGAGAGGAAACTCGCTGTCGCCACTTCAAGGGCTGTTCTTTTCGATTAGCAGCAAGGGATATTTTATATGCACCATCCTACAGATATGATAGTACATACCACAGCCTTTGTCACAGCAGTTGTGGAGCATTGGCAGGAACAAGAAATAGCCCAATGGGCCCACCGACGGCGATCGATCCTAGACTGACCGCGCATCAAGTGAGCGCTTTACCACTGGGTTACGTCCCGTCCCTTCGGCTATTGGGTGTCAAACTGTAGTAAATGCAAAACTAAAACATGAGAAAAAAATGGTATGTGGTTCTGTATTTATTATATACCACATTGCGGGAAAGTGCATATAAAAGATCCTTTGCTACTAATGGAAAATTGTAGCGGGTTTCCTCTTTAGACTATATATCAAAATTACCAAATCTTTGACATCCAATAGCCGATGATTAATAAAGCAGTGTGCTCTAGTGGTGTTGTTAAAACAAAAACAAACTTTAAATTTACATACCACATTTGTATATTATAATTAACAAAAGTTTAATTAAATAACACAAGTGATCGTCTGGAATGTTAGCTGTTCAATTTTGTGTAATTGACTAGGGACGTGACGTCATTCGATTGAACATTATGAACTACGCATACGAGATTCTGTTACATGTTTAATATTGTTTTTATTATTACTGTACAATCAAAATGGTCTTTATTACTGTAGAAACATTAAATCGGTATACAACGAAATTTTGCGATTCAAATCGATATAAATAAATTTCCTTTGCCTCTATACACTTTACGGCAATCTGATTGGTCCAGAGGTGCTTACTTTTTTTTGTATGAACCGAAAAAAATTAAGCCACGCCTACTACCCCCCCCCCCCCCCCCCTTCCACACACACACACACACTGACTCGCACAACTTTTGTGCAACAAGCCGGATTATTCTGGCAATCATATTTAGATCTTTTGAAGAAAACACACGTGAAAGCTACAAAAAATGTATACGATAAATTAATGGAAAATGCTATGGGCAGAGTAGACATGTAGATATATACGCATTGATTTTTTTTTTTTAAACCACCCAAAAACCCCAACCTCTTCGCTAATCATGACATGAGACTCGGTCGGTGGCCAAAGAAATCATGTAGGAAACTTCACTTCTGTAACTTACTTGTAAGCGATGTTCAACAGCTGTTGGCGAAAATTAAACGGTTCCACCAACAGCATAAATGTTAGACACGTTCTCTTCGTTCACTTTCATAAAATATAAACTAAACACGAATAGGACAATTCCTTCCAGTATAACTAAACGATCCGTAAAAATGCACAGCAGCTAGACGAAATGACGTCATTTACCAAAAAAATCACCTGATTCAAATGATAGTGAATGAACGTTCGCATTCTTACACGACATAAGTATCAATGAAGTTTACACAAACAATACTACAGGCGTATTTAAAGCTAAACAAAATAAATCCAGTTATGTAGTGTTGAAGTATGCATACAAATTTAATTATAAGATTTGACCGCAATTATGTTTTGGTTCATGCAAGTATGAACCGAAGAAACGATGTGCACACTTTTGTATAACCATCTACGCGGGCTCATACACTGTGCACATCGTTTTTTCGGTTTATACTTGCATGAACCAAAAAATAATTGCGGTCAGTTCTTAAATAAATCTGTATGTCAAAATTGATGATTTCAGCTTTCCATTAGTCAATGTTCCATTTATGCCGTGCATTATTCTTTCTGTTCCAGCTTTTGGTGTCTGCGTAACCGGGATATCTTAGGGAATATCCAATTGTATACTGACAAATTATATAACTGTAGATGGTCAATTCCCCCCCCCCCCCCCTCCCCTTACTATCCCCTACCCCGTCAATGAATCTCTTGATCCAGTGCTGGTAACAATACATAAAAAAAAAACCCACAAAGTTCAATGTGCACATGTTAGGTTTATACAAGGAAATAGTATACATTATGTATTAGAAACATTAATACATATTCATGCCATTGCAAAATATCTGGGTTAACAAATTACAACTATTTGTCCGACAGCCGATGGTTTCCCTTTATTGTGCAAATGCCACTTGTCAAATAAACTACTGGCTATATAATATATAATATATATTAAGATAGACGAGCTTACTGACACAAATAAATAGTGTCTGCATAATCTAACAAGGCTCCCTACACCAGATTAGTTTTCGGTCCCGTTAAGTTGTTCAATAGGCTGTAATAAGAGTGATATATCGGAGTTAACTATGACTCACGAGCCCTCAATTGAGAGAGAGAGAGAGAGGAGAGAGAGAGAGAGAAGAGAGAGAGAGAGAGAGAGAGAGGAGAGAGAGGAAGAGAAGGAGGCATAGGCAGAAAAAGAGGCAGGCAGAGCAGACAGGGGGAGGGAGAGGGAGAGATGGGAGGGGAAAGAGAAAGGAAGGGGGGAGAGAGAGGGGAAGAAGGAAGAGGAAAGGGGAGAGGGGAGGAGGGGGAAAAGGGGAGGGGGGGAGGGGGAGGAGAGAGGAAGAGGAAAAAGAGAGAAATAGGGGGGGGAAGGGGAAAGAGAGAGAAGAAAGGAGGGAAAGAGAAGAGGAAGAGAAAAGGGAAGACAGAGGGGTGAAGAAGAAGAGACGAGGGAAAATGGGAGAGAGAGAAGGGAAGAGAAGGGAAAAGGAGGGAAAGGGAAGAGGAGGGGGGAGGGGGGGGAGGAGAGAAGGAGAGAGGACACAAGGGAGAGGAGAAACAGAACAGGAAGGACAGAGAGTGGCAGAGAGAAAAGGACAGACAGTCAGACAGGGAGGAGAGAGAGTGAAAAAAAGTGACAGGACAGGACAGAAGGGGAAAAGAGAGGGACAAAGAGAGGAAAGAGAAAGGGAACGGGCAGAGAGGGAAAGGAGAGAGAAGAGGAAGAGAGAGAGGAAGAGGAGGAGGGGGGAGGAGAGAGAGAGAGGAGCGAAGAAAGAGAGAAGTGGGGAGAAGGGGAGAAAAAGAAGGATAGAAGAAGGGGAGAAAAGAGAAAAGATGAGGGAGGGGAGAGAAGAAAGAGGGAAGAGGGGGGGGGGGGAGGGGGGGGGAGAAGAAAAAGAGAAAATAAAGAAGAGGGGGGGAGAAGAAGAAAGGGGAAAAGAGGGGGAAAGGGAAGAGGGGAAGGGGGGAAAGGGGGGGACGGGGGGGGAAAGAGAAGGGAGGAGGTGAGAGAGAAGGAAAAAAACAAAAGGGGGAAAAAAAGGTAAAAGAAAGGGGAAAAATGGGGGGGGGGGAAAGTGAAAAAGTGAAAAGAGGAGGGGGGAGGAAGAAGGAAGGAAAAAAAACAAGGGGAAGAAAAGAGGGGGAGGAGAGGGGAGGGATGAAAGGGGGAGAAAAAAAGGAGGGGGGGGGGAGGGGGGGAAGCGAAGAAGGGGGAAGAGGGAAGGAAAAAAGGGGGGGAAGGAAGGGAAAAAAGAAGGGGAGAAGGAAAGAAGAGGGAAGAAGAAAGAAAGTCCATGAAGAGGGGGAGGAGGGGGAAGAAGGGGGGGAAGAGGGGGGAAAGGGGGAAAGAGGAGAAAAGGGGAAAAAAAAAAAAAAGGGAGAGGGAGAAGAAGGGAGGGAAAGGGGCTGGGGAAGAAAAAAAAAAGGAAAGGAAAAAAAAGGAAAAAGGGAAGGGGAAAAGGAGCTAAAAAAAAGTAGCAAAAAGAGAGGGGAAAGGGAGGAAAAAGGGAAAGAAGAAAGGGGGAAGAAAAAGGGAAAGGGGGGAGGGAAGAGGGAGAAGGAAGGAGGAGGGAAGACCTAAAAAAAATTTCAAGAGATATGAAAAGGGAATTGAGGGATGGAAAGGGAAGGGGGGGAAAGAGGGAAGAAGAAAAAAAAAAAAGAAGAGGGTGGGAAGGGGGGGAAGAAAGGAAAGAAGGAGGGAGAAAGAAGAAAGGTTTGAAGGAGGGGAAAAAGGAGGGAAAAAAAGAAAAGAAGGAAAAGAAAAAAAAGGGAAAAAGAAGAAGAAAGAGGAGGGAGAGGGGGGGGGAAAAGGGGGAAAGAGGGAAGAAAAAGGGGGAAAAAGAAAAGGATGAGGGGGAGGAAAGAAAGAGAAAAAAATGAGGGAAGAAAGAAAACAAGGGGGGAGAGAAGGGAAGAAAGGGGGAAAGAAGAAAAAAGGAAGAAAGAGAAGGGGGAGGGAAAGAGGGGATATAAGGAAAGAAAAGGAGGGGGCATAGGAGGAGGAAGGGAAGGGAGGAGAAGAAGGAGAGAAAAAAAAGAGGGGGAAAGGGAAAAAAGGGGAAAAGGGGAGAAAAAAAAAAGTTTGTTTGATAGGGGGAAAGATAGGGGAGAGGGGGAAAAAGGGGAGGGAAAAGGGAGGGAGAGGAGAAAGGACGGAGGAAAGGGAGAGGGGGAGAGATTCTGAAAGGAAAGAAGGTCAAAATTAAAGAAAAGGGGAGAGGAGAAGGAAGAAGGAGACGAAAAGGGGGGGGGGAATGGAAAAGAGTGGTATTGGAAAAAAAAAGAAAAAAGAAGAAAGGAAGGAAAAACATTGTCCAAAGAGAAAGAAATTTCGGGAGGGAAAGAGGGAGGGGGGAATTGAAAAAGAGGGGAGGGGGAAAAAAAAGGGGGGGGGAAAAGGGAGAGAGGAAATAAAAGGAAAGGAGGGACAAGGGTAAAGATCGAAATCTCCTAAGGGGAGGAAGGGAAAAGCGAAATCATAAGGAGGGAAGAAAGAAAAGGGGAGGGAAGAGGGGGGGAGGGGAGGCCTGGAAGGGGGGGGAGGGAAGAATGGACTGGGGGGAAGGGAAACAAGGACGAGAAAGGAAGGGGGGAAGGAGGGGGGAAAAAAGGGGGGGGGAAGGGAGGAAAACTGGAATCGGATAGAGTGAAAGCCGAAGGAGAAACTAGGAAAGGGAAAGAAGATTTAGGGGGAGAATACCTTTGAAGGGAAAAGAAGGGGAAGGGGTTTTTAGAGGTTTTTTGTTTTAGGAAGAGGTTGTTGTGTTGGGAAAGAATAGGGAGGGGGGGGAGTCAAAAAAGAGGAAAAAAGGAAGAAAAAAAGAAAAAGGAAGGGGGAGGGGGGAGGGGAAAAAAGGAAGAAGGTATTAAATTTTTTTTATTATTAGGAGAGGAAGAAAGGGGAATTAAAAACATGGGGAGGGGGGATGGAAAAGAGGGAAAAGAGAAAGAACGGGAAAACTTGAAAGGGCCGGGGGGGAAAAGGAGAAGAGAGGAGGGGAGCTAAAAAGGAAAGGGGGGGGGGAAGGGGTAAAAGCGGAAAGGGCAGTGCATGCCGGGAAAGAGGGGGAAAAAAAGAAAAGGGGGGAAGGTCAAAAAAGGAGGAGAGAAGGGAGGGAGGACCCGTGAAAGTGAGTGAAAAAGAAAAAAGGGAAGGCCTTACAAAAACCTAAAAGAAAAGGGAAGCGGGGAACTCAGGGGTTGGAGTTGGAGGCTGGAGGAATGAAAGGGAAAAAATCCGATTGCCTCAGGAAAAAGGGGAGGAAAGAGGAGAAAGGGGGAGGCCTTAAGGAAAAATGGAAAAGAAAGGGGAAGAATGTAAACAAGAAGAGGAAAGACTGAAGGGAAAGAAGGGGATGTTGTTTAAAAAAAGAAAGGAAAAAGAAAAGGAAAAAGGGGGGGAAGAAAGGGAGGGATGGAAAGGAGAGAAAGGGCGGGAAGGGAAAAAAGGGGAGGGGGGGGGAAGGGGGGGCCCGTTGGGGAGGTTTTCTCGGGGGAGAAAAGGAACCACGAGGAAAGAAAGGAAAAAAGGGGGGGTAAAGAAAAAAAAAAAAGGGATGGGAGAAGGGGGAAGATCCCTTGGGGAGAAAAATCGGAAAGAGTAGAAATGAAGTGGGGAAGGGGCAAAAGGGAGAGGGGGGGGGGAAAGGGTTTGGCCCTTAACCACCCAAATGGGGGGAGGCCAGAGAGGGGGGGGAAAAGAGGGGAGGCATCGTTAGAATGGGGAGGGAGAGGATTTCCATTTTCCAAGGGGGGGAAAAGGTGGTGAACTGAGGGAAAGGGGGGAGGGGGGTTGGTACTTGGAAGAGGGGAAAAAAGGCCCTGTAGGGAAAGGGACCCAGAGGGAAAAAGGGAAGGAAGGAAGAGAAGAAAAAGGAGGGAATGGAAAAGGGAGGGAGGAAGGCACTCGACCAGAGGTATTTCCGGTTAAAGGCGAAGAAATAGGGTTAAGGACCACAAAGAATTGAGAGAGGAAAGAGCAAAGAGAGGAAGGGATGGGGGACTCTTTTCGATTAGGAGCAGGGGGATATTTTTTATCCCAGAAAAAGGAAGAGACAGGATAGAACAAGGAGGGGAAGGTTAAAGAAGGGGTGCACTGATGGGGAGGAACTCAGAGCGATTTCAGGAAAGAAGGAAAAAAAGGGGTAAGAGGGGGAAGGACTAAACCAACTTCTCAAACCACCACCACTAGGAAGGACCCAAGAAAAGGGGGGGGGGGGAAGGAGAAAGGGGAAAGGGTGTGCCCAGGAAAGAAAGAAGAGGAAAAAAGGACATAGGAAGAAATGAAAAGGGAAAAAGGGGGAAAGGAAGAAGGGGGAGGGTTGTTTGAGTGAAAGAATCGGCCAAAGGGGAAGGTCGGATGATCGAGAGAAAAGAAGGGGGGAAAAAGGGAAGGGAAAGAACTAGAGGGGGGACATTGAGGAAAGGAGAAAGGAAGAAGAGAATAGGGGGAGGATGAAATGGGGGGAAAGGGGGCGGAAGAGGACGTGAATGGGGGAAAACTAAAAAAGGTCCTTGTAATGAATTAATGTAAGAAAGGAAGAAAAAAGAGGAGGAGAGGGAATGAAACGAAATTAAACGAAAAAAACGAAGGAAGAGGGGGGGAAACGAGAGAGGGGGAAAAAAAAAGGGGGGGGAAAAGAGGGGAGAAGAAAACAGGAAAAAGTGGGGTGAAAGAAAAATTTTAATAAGGAGGAGAAGGGAAAGAACGAGGGAAAAAGGGGACGGAAGGAAAATGGGGAAGGATGAGGAGAGGGGAAAAACTACCTGCGCTGGAAGAGAAAAGGAGAAAGGGGGGAGGGAGAAAGTTCTCTCTCTCTCTCTCTCTGAAAGGAAGGGGGAAGAAATAGGAGAAGGAGGAAGGGGGGGGAAGAAAGAGGAGAGAGGGGGGAGGGGGCAGAAGGGGGAGGAGGGGAAAAGAGAGGGGAGGAAGAAAAGAAAGGAAAAACCTAAAGGGAGAGGTGAAGGGAAGAAATCAGAGGGAAAAAGGGGGGGTAAAAAAAAGGGAAAAATAGGGAGAAAAAAAGGAAGAGGGGAGAGAGGGGGGGAAGGGGGGCTTAAATGAGAAAGAGAAGAAAAAAGGAGGAAGGGAAGAAGGAAGGAGGGAAGGAGAGGACTAAGGAAATAGGGGAAAAGATGGGGCCAAATGACAGGGAAACAAAAATAAGGAAAGAGGGGGAGAGGGGGGGGAAGGGAGGGGGAATTATGGAGGAAAAAGGAGAGAGGGAGAGAAAGAGAGAAGAGAGGGAGAGGGAGAGGAGAGGAGGGAGGGGGGGAGAAAGAGGGGGGAGAGAAAGAAGGGGAGAGAGAAAAAGAAAAAGAGAGGGAGAGGGAGGAGGGGGGGAAAGAAGAAGAGGGGTGGGGGAAAGAGAGAGCGAGAGAGAAAAGAGAAAAGGAAAAGAGGAGAGAGAGAGAGAGAGGGTGAAAGGGAGAAAGAAGGAAGGGAGAGAAAGAGAGAGAGAGAGAAGAATCGTATAAAGACAGAAGTAAGAAAGGGGGAGAGAGGGACAAGAAAAGGAGAGAGAGAGGGGGAGAGAAGGAAGGAATAGAGGGGAAAGAGATAGATATAGAGGGGGAAAAGAGATAAGGTATAGAGGGATAGAGATACAAAGAAGGGGGAAGGAGAGAAAGAGGGAGAGAGGGAGAGTGTAAGAGAGAGAGAGAGAGAAAGAGAGAGAGAGAGAGAGAGAGGGGGGGAGAGAGGGGAAACTTGGAGTGAGAGCTACAGACTGAAACAGACAGCTAGATAAGGACGGAGAGAAAAACAGAGTGACGGAAGAAACAAAAGTTGAATTTTGTTTTGTTTAATGACACCACTAGAGCACATTGATTTGTTAATCATCGGCTGCTGGAAGCCAAACATTTGGTAATTTTGACACGTAGTCATCAGAGGAAACCGCTACATTTTTCCTAATGCAGCAAGGAATCTTTTATATGCACATCCCCACAGACAGGAAAGCACATACCACGGCCCCTGGCCAGTTGTGGTGTACTGGTTAGAACGAGAAAAAGAGGGAACAAAAGATACAGACAGAGACAGAACGGGAGAACGATACAGACAAACAGAGACGGGTAGCGACAGACAGACAGAGACAGATATACAGACAGAGACTATATACAGACAGAGACAGATATACAGACAGAGAGACATATATACAGAGACTATATACAGACAGAGACTATATACAGAGACAGATATACAGACAGAGACAGATATACAGACAGAGACTATATACAGACAGAGACAGATATACAGACAGAGACAGATATACAGACAGAGACAGATATACAGTTACTGCCTTGAATTGATCAACAATATGGTCCATTGATAACGGTACATTTCATATTTACGTCGGCAATCGTGGTAAATGTTCAGTGTGTTTATTGACACATCGCACACATTGCGTTCAATTCAAGTCGTTGCACGTGTAAAGTGGTTTCGTTTTACATAATGTGTCGATCCTACCGCAGTAATTGAACACGCACGCAACGCGGCTCCAGTGTCACCTAATTTTAATTAGGGGACCACCGGGTAGTGCAACACATAAGAAGATACTCGTTTACACAACTGACGTCATAGTTTTTGTTCCATATCGCGTTACGGTATAGCAGGAAATTATGCAGGCAGTTGTAGGGGACGGGGGGGGGGGGGGGGGGGGGGGAAAGGGGGGAGAGGGGGAGAGAGGAGAGAGACGGCGGGGGGAGAGAGGAGAGAGAGAGAGAGAGAGAGAGAGAGAGAGAGAGAGAGAGAGATAATAGAGAGAGAGAAATACAGAGAAAGAAATACAGAGAGAGAGAGAGAGAGAAGAGAGAGAGAGAGAGAGAGAGAGAAGAGAGAGAGAGAGAGAGAGAGAGAGAGAGAGGGGGGAGGAGAGAGATTATGCAGTTGGTGGGTGGCTTGGCCCTGGCGGGCGACGTTTCTAGAGGGTTTCAGCTCATGCTCTCTTGGAAAATATATTCACTTATTCACTTATTCATATATATACCACAGCTGTTATCATTTAGCTAGTAGCAAATAGCAAGTAACTTCAAACCACTGGGTTAACCTACTTGTAATCATCAAAGGGAATGTTTACACGGCATTTGTGTATTTTATATTAATTTTGAAAACAAACACCTATTTCCTGAACCGGACTACAATTATTAATTAAGCTGCAACACAAAGTAGCAACACGGAAAATGGTGGTGTGACACCTTAAGTCAGGTAGGTTTTGAGTTACATTCCGGTACTTTCTTCATCACGGAGAGAGAGGTTTTGCGGATCATTGACGAGGCGTGAAGTGACTAACCGAGATTTCTCTCGCAAAACCAAACCTTTTAGTCAGAATCGACAGACAATATGGCTGAGGTATAGGTATATATATAAATGAATGAATGAATGGATGAATGAATGAATGAATGAATGATGAAGGAATGATGAATGAATGAATGAAGTGGAGCCGACGACTGAAGGACCACTTGATTGCTGTCTCCAATCGGTGATAGTCCATGCGCCGCCAAAATCACACCGTCCAATGAATTGAGCACTACCCGAAACTGATTAATTCTTTTGAAACGTGTGTAAAGCTGGGGGGGGGTGGGTGTTTGTTGTTGTTTTTTTGGTTGTTTTTTGATTTTGTATGGGTTGTTGTTGGTGTTTTTTGGTTGTTGTTGTTTGTTTTTTGTGGTGTGGTGGTTGGGGGTTGGGGGGGGGGGTTCCTAACGTATATCAGAATCGGAATACTATCGTTTGCGAAGCCTGTTAGATGTAGATAGATTTATTTTACCACTATTCGCTACGTTAGTATTACATTTTAACGCATGCAGGTTACAAGATACATGTTATGTAACGGCACTTATGTATTATATTTCTGTAAATCCGAATATACTATTATTATTATTCTCAGTTTGTTTTAAAGTCTCAAGAAGTTTGTTTTGTTTTAAACGACACCCATCTCTGTGCATTGACTCTTATCAGTGCATAATCCGGCTTATTGGGTGTCAAACATTTCGTCACTTTTTGACGTGTGGTCTTAGTGAGGGAACCCGCGCTACATTCTTCCTTAGAAGCAGGGATTATTTTATATGCCACCATCCCAGCAGACAGGATAAGCAATATCTCACGGCTTTGTATATAGGCTCAGATTGTGACGCACTGGCTGGAGCGGAGAAATAACCGCAATTAGGCTACTGAGGGGGATCGATTCCTAAACCATTTCTCCTTTAAAACACAAGTGTGCACCTTTAAATTATGACAGATATTTGTTGTGTCTGTGTTATTTCTATAAAGCTTGTGGCTGGGTGTAGTAGTTCTCTGAGATCCAGAGGGTCGCGGGATCGATCTCGCATTGATGAAGTGGTCTAGTTTTTTTTTTTTCCAGCCTAAGCGAATTGTGGTATGTAGCTAGTCCCTTTCTTTTGGAAAGGGCAGATAGAACATCGATACGATTGCATACATGCTGCTTTTTTAATAGGAGGATCTCAGTGTTTCTCTGGGCTTTGTCTGCTGTTTGTTCACTGACGTGTCCGAAAAGGTTGAAACTAGGCTAGTCCCTACAAATAGTGCGTATCTATCTAAGTTTCAAGAAGCAAAAAGAAAAAGCAAAAAACAAAAAAAAAAAAAGAAAAAAACACGGGCAATTCGCCATAAACGTCAAACTTGCTCTGTAACGATATGAGGCAACACTATATCCAAAATTTAGGTCCATAACGCTTGTTGCATAGTGCTTTTAAAGGAAAAAAAAGTCCCGGAATAACTATTTTGATGGACAGACGGACAGATGAACGGACTGATCAAAACGCCCAGACAGCACAGGATCTAATATAAAGAGACGAAATCTATAGTCCCCCCCCTTATGTTTGACCGGCAGGGGACGAATAACTACATAAATAAGCTGTAGTTTTCAGCGAGACATATTTTCGGTGCTCGTTAAAACATTTCCCTTTCCCTTCCCTGCCTTTCATTGTTTTATTTGAAAAGTATGCTATTAGTTCCTCTGATCGTGTTGTGGTTAAACCATGGGACGGCCCACGTCTGGTAGGTATTTCTGGTTTCGCAACCCCGATACATCTCAGCTGGCGTGCAAGGCCGAGCGAGTTTTAACAACTCGGTGGGTAGGTGGGTGTAGCGGTCACTGACACTAGGCGATGTGTGGGCCTCAGGACTAGTCGTGCTTGACCTAGTAACCTGGATCTAT
The DNA here is from genome assembly GCF_016097555.1 of Gigantopelta aegis. NCBI lineage: Eukaryota > Metazoa > Mollusca > Gastropoda > Neomphalida > Peltospiridae > Gigantopelta > Gigantopelta aegis. Next base: position 45,548,932 of record NC_054705.1, on the reverse strand, counting down.
ATATAAGCGCAAGAAAATAACTTAAATTGAGATGTATGAACTGAAGGTGCTACTGCTCGTGGCTGCGTGAGGCGTGATGTGCTTTCCACTAGGAGTGGTACTTTCAGAATAAATTTGCACAAACATCGCTGCATTATTATAAACATTGGTTATTTTTTAATAAACATATTCACAAAGAGTGTTGCGCTATGTGACTTCTGACTGGCGGAGGATCCGATCAAACTGTGTGGCCCGCCCGCGTATCATGAGCATATTTGTCTCCTATACAGTTATTCTTCTGGCGACGGGTAAACTGCATTGACGTTCATTAATCTCTTTCGGCCCCGGTACGGAGCTGACCGCGCGGGTCCGCAGGTAGAAATGTCCCCCTACTGAGAAACGTAAAATTACGGGTTAATCCGCGCATACTGCTCATTCAGTTGCAGTATTGATATATCTGAAGGTAAGTTATAGCTGTGGAACGTTTCGCCTGATGCACGGTCGGTTTTAGATCGATCCCCGTCGGTGGGACCATTGGGCTATTTCTCGCTCCAGCCAGTGCACCACGACTGGTATATCAAAGGCCGTGGTATGTGCTATCCTGTCTGTGGGATGGTGCATATAAAAGAGCCCTTGCTACTGATGGGGAAAATCAAGCGGTTTTCCTCTCTTTAGACTATATGCCAGAATTACCAAATGTTTAACATCCAATAGCTGATGATTAATAAATTAATGTGCTCTAGTGGTGTCGTTAACAAACAGAATTCGTTATACAAGTCGTGGAGTACTGGTTGGGATGGCGGGGAGGGGCGGGGGGGCAATCACAAAAGGAGCTCATCGATTCACTTCAGGTGAATGCTTCACCGACCAAGCTAGACACACGCGCACACACACACACGCGCGCGCGCACACACACACACACACACACACACACGCCACACTCGTTGCTTCGTTGCTTCGCTGACTGATTTACAAATCTTAGGCCAACTTTCATTTCTGTTCTCTACGACTTCTACCTAGCGACTGTCCCAGATGCTAGTTTGAGGTCGTTCCTACGACTCGATTCTCGTCCCGTTAATGCTAGGTTCCAGACTCCCACCACCCAAACAAAGTTGCCAACTTTCTACTCTGCGCCCTTTCTAACACTGTCCCTGTTTGCTAGTCTGAGTCGCTTCTTACAACTCGATTCTCGTCATATCAACCCACCCATTCGTTGTTAATCTGAGCGCTCTTACAACTCGGTCTCGTCATATAACCCCCCCATAGTTGTTAATCTGCGCACTCTTACATCTCGCATTCTCGTCATATCACCCCACCCATAGTTTTGTTAATCTGAGCGTTCTTACAACTCGATTCTCGTCATATCACCACCACATTAGTTTTGTTAATATCTGAGCGCTCTTACATCTCGATTCTCGTCATATCAATCCCCCCCCATTTGTTGTTAATCCTGAGCAGTTCTTAACAACTCGATTCTCGTCATATCGCCCACTCCATTAGGTTTTATTCTGAGCGGTTCTTACAAACTCGCATTCTCGGTCATATCGCCCACCCATTATTTGTTTATCTGAGCGCTCTTACAACTCGATTCTCGTCATATCGCCCACCCCATTACGTTGGTAATCTGAGGCGCTTCTTCTTACACTCGATTCTCGTCATATCACCCAAACCATTAGTTGTTAATCTGAGCGCTCTTACAACTCGATTCTCCGCGTATCACCGACCAAAAAAGTAGTTGTTAATCTGAGCGCTCTTAACATCTCGATTCTCGTCACTATCACCCACCCATTAGTTGTAATCCGAGCGCTCTTACAACTCGATTCGCGTCCTATCACCCACGCCATTAGTTTGTTAATCTTTAGCGGCTCTTACAACTCGAATTCTCGTCATATCACACCACCCCATTAGTTGTTAATCTGAGCGCTCTTACAACTCGATTCTCGTCATATCACCCAACCATTAGTTGTTAATCTGAGCGCTCTTACAACTCGATTCTCGTCATATCACCCACCCATTAGTTGTTAATCTGAGCGCTCTTACAACTCGATTCTCGTCATATCAACCACCCATTAGTTGTTAATCTGAGCGCTCTTACAACTCGATTCTCGTCATATCAACCACCCATTAGTTGTTAATCTGAGCACTCTTACAACTCGATTCTCGTCATATCACCCACCCATTAGTTGTTAATCTGAGAGCACCCGTCGGAATTCGGGAGTTGGACGAATTACAACGCAACCGTCGATTTGGCCAACTTCGTCGTGACAGTTGACAGTCTAACACTACCATGAGTATACTAAGAGAAAAACGTTCAGCGAATTTGGTACAACTGTATTGTACTTTAAACCCAAGTTATATTCCATGACGTGACAGGTACACATTTCATTTTGTATTAAAAATATGTTACTTTAGTTTTCTGACAAATGAAAGTTTGTTTTGTTTAACGACACCACTAGAGCATTTGCGCCGGAAACTGGTTACACACCATGCCAACACACACACACAACACACACACACACACGGCACACACACACACACACACACACACACACGGCCCCGTTGCCAGTACTAGCATCTGAGTCCCGATGTACCCCATGTAGATACCTTGATACTAACATTTAATCGGCTACGGCTAGTTGAGAACCATTTGGTCTGGTCTTCTGACTGAAGCACTACTTCCGCACGCCCATGTAGAGATAATTGTAGTAGCAAATTATCAGGCGGCGTATTGGATGTCAACCCTTTGGTCAATTAGTCTGACTCGTAGTCATACTTCCGAACGCCATGTAGAGACCATTGATTACTAAATTAATCATCGGCTATTGGATGTCAAACATTTGGTCATTCTGACTCGTAGTCATCTTCCGACGCCCATGTAGAGACCATTGATTACTAAATTAATCATCGGCTATTGGATGTCAAACATTTGGTCATTCTGACTCGTAGTCATCTTCCGACGCCCATGTAGAGACCATTGATTACTAAATTAATCATCGGCTATTGGATGTCAAACATTTGGTCATTCTGACTCGTAGTCATCTTCCGACGCCCATGTAGAGACCATTGATTACTAAATTAATCATCGGCTATTGGATGTCAAACATTTGGTCATTCTGAATCTGGGATTTAGCTCTTGCTTGCTTGATATGCTTGCGTCGCTGGATCGAACCACGTCGGTGGATTCATTCAACTGGTTGGGTTTTTTATCGATCCAACTAGTGCACCACAACAGTAATATCATGGGCGTACATAGGGGGGGGTTCGATGGGTTCGACCGACCCCCCCCCCCCCCCCCCGAAATCGCTTTTTTTATAATTTAATATATCTGACATTGATATCTGACATTATTATATTTACTCAACATAGAAATATATGCCCAATATCTCTGCAATCTATTTTGGAACCCCCCTTTTCAAAACTCAACATAGAAATATATGCCCAATATCTCTGCAATCTATTTTGGAACCCTCCTTTTCAAAATTCTATGTACGCCCATGAATATCCAGTGTCTGATTTCACTTTGAAGGTCACAAGTTGGTTTTTTTTTAATTGTTTAAACATATTTACCAAACTCCTAAATTTGGTTTTTACTAATAGGTGTTAATTTTCCCATTGTTTACCGAATTGCGTTCAAGTTGACGGAAAACGATTACGACAAAAAAATCTAACAACATCTGAAATGTTGCTTGGTTAACCAATATCATTACTGATAATAATAACAGCCTCCGCGGAAATGTGCTGTAGGATGTCAAACACGCTAATTATGACACTTGATACATGGGTGCGGATAACCGAAACACATTATTACATCATGTTGTCCAACCTTTATCTCAGCACTCACTTATTTGTCTAATTTATGGCATAATTATCAAATTAATACTGACGAAAATTAGTCAGTCGGTGGGAGAGAACGAAAGAGCAATCTTGCAGATTGCCCGCATATACTTTTTTAAATATCTGTCTCTCCCCTGCTCTCTCTCTCTCTCTTCTCACTCTCCGCCTCTCTCCTCTCGCTCTCTCTCTCTCTCCTCCTCTCTCTCTCTCTCTCTTCCATACAACCATTAACTATTAAATCCTGTTCTAGACAGGAGGTCCAGTTTCTTATGTCCAATTTTCTGTGACAAGTTTTCTGTGACAGGTTTTTTGTGACAAGTTTTCCAGGACGGGGGAAACCCATGCCAGTATAGGAAGGACATGGTGACGTCCTGCGCCCGTGAAGACGTACCCACGACTGCGCGATTCGACCTTACCAGTATACAAACTCGAAATAAATTGAAATTGACATAATAATAATAACAAAAAGCACTGCAGTTTGTAAACAGCGAAAACCAAGATACTAATAAACATTGCCTGACTGGGTGGTAGAACACCTCCTACGATCGACAGAGTCGCCATTACAGCTTTATTTTTAGGTCATTTCTGGGTCATTACTTCTCGAGCTTCCGGTTGCTATCTGTGTATGTTGAAGAATTCATTGACGTCATAGCATCAAGTAGGATGCATTTGTTTTGTACATGTCAGTAATTTCATCTGTCAATGTGGCGTAATCTAAACTGATTACAAAGAAAGCCAGGCATTCCTTTGTACTGAGGAGTAAAATTTGGAATGTCAAGGTCGTTTTCCTAGGTATGTTGACTGTGAATGTCGTTGTCTTCTTGTTAGCCGTGAAGGTAATTACAGTGGGTCTTAGTGATGATGATGATGATGGTGATGATGATGATGAAGAGTTCTGAAGATGGTGATGATTTGATATGGTGGTGATATGATGGTGATGGTAGGGTGATGATGTTCATAGTAACAGTATGATGATTATATACGACGACGACGACTGATGGATGATGATATGATTAGATGCTGATGTTGATCAATGATTACTATGATAATGTTTAGGATGTTGTTGATGGTGATCATGATGATATGGTTGTGGTGATGGTGATGATGGTGATTCGAAGTAGCGGTGGTAGTTGTGGTAAGATGATGATTATTAGAATGGTGGTAGTGGCTTAGCTGTGATGCTGGGGTGGTTGTGATAATGGGTGTTGGTGATACATGGGTGGTGGTGATACTGTGTGATGGGTGACTAATGTGGTGGTTCTGTCTATCGTGATGATGCTGCTGGTGTCGCCTGGTTGTATGGTGGTCAATTGTGGTAGTGGTGATGGTGTAATGAATGTGGTGTGTTGTGTGGTGATGGTGGATAGCATATGGGTGCTGGTGCTAATGGTGGTCAGTGGTTGCGCATGGTGCTTCTGGTGGTGTTGGATGATACAGGGTGCTTGGTGCTTCAATGGTGGTAGTGGTGATGGTGCTGCTGGGTGGTGGTGGTGATTCTGGTTGTGATGCTGGATGATGGTGGTCTGGTGGTGGTGATACTGGTGGTCGTGGTGGTGTCTGCTGTGATATGGTGGTGTTGTTGCTACACCTTGTGGCTGATCTCGTTGGTTGTATTTGGTGATGGTGATGCGGGCGGGGTGGTGGTGCTATGTGTGGTGTATGCCGGGTTATGGGTGATGCATGGTGGTAGTGGGTGATGGTGATGATGGTGGTGAAGTGTGGTGATTACTGGTGGTGGTGATAATGGTGGTGGTGATCAATGGTGGTGGTGACTGTCTAGTAGTGCTTATGGTGGTGATGACTGGCGCTACATGGTTATGATGATGATGCTGCTGACTGATGAAATGATATGATGGTGATGATGATGCTGCATAGTCGTTCTTGATGAATGGTGCTTAATGATGGTTATGCTGCTGATATTCGTGCCCTTCTGGTGGTGATGACTTGGGTCCCATGATGAGGTGATCCGTGATGATAATGATGATGATAGTAATTATGATAACGATAGGATTTGATGGGATGATGATGGTTGTGATGATGGTGATTGATGTTGATGATGGTGATGATGGTGATGATGAGGCTGATGATGCTGTGCTGAAGAAATAGATGGTGATGGTTGATGATCGATGGTTGACTAGTAGTGATGATGCGAATTGTGATGATGATGGTGTGATGTAAAATGATGCATCGTAGTGATGAATGGTGTGTGATTGCGATGGCATTTCATGATATGGTGATCGTGATGATAATGATGATGATAGTAATTATGATAACGATATATGATGATGATGCTTGATGATGGTTTTGGATGATTTTGATGATGTTGATTATTGTGATGATGTGATGATGCTGATGATGATGATGACTGCTGATGATGATGGTGATGGTGATGGTACAAGTATGTGATGGTGATAGTAGTGATGATGGTGGTGATGATGGTGATGATGATAGTGATGATGATGATGGTGATGGTGGTGGTGACGACAATGATGGTCATTGTAATGGCTATGATTATTTTACTATGTTCTGTGTATGTATTGATGTATGAATATCTATATACTGAATGTATGTCGAGGTTGACTGTTACATACATAGATAGTAACGTACTGCCTGTCAAATGATACATCACTACCGCCCACTCTTCCTCATAGCGGAGCGCGAGCTACAATCCATCCGCGTTTTAGCGACATCACTTGTTTATCTCCACTTGTAAACTGTTTGAGTACACACTTCACTTATCTCGCCCATCTGTCCGGTGTCGTCCCATTTGGTCGAATTCCCAATTGGTCGAATTCCCAATTGGTCGAAATGCCAATTGGTCGCAAAATAAGTACTCGTCTGTTATATAACCACTACCTGATTACCTGTGTATGTAATGAACATGGCCTCTTCGTGTTAGTACACGTTTTGATTATAGACGGACAATGGTTTATTTACCAATGTACATAAACGGGCTGCCGTACATAAACATATTTTCTCCAGTTTTTATAGTTTCTCCATAGCCTCTTGTGAATAAATATGAATATTTTAAAATGTTGAAATTATTTTAGCTTTTTGTGAAATAAACATTTTTAGATGGAGACCTTTTAAAATTAATTTTAGACATTCATTACATTCAATACATGGATTATTTCGATACTTTATGCGTTAAGCGATATCTATACCATCTATACAATAATAATCGGTTTCCAAATAATCTGGAACAGTTCATTATAATGACTGAGGTAACAACATGCATGCCAGTAAGACCATTGAACCATATCTATTGTTTTTTTAGCAGTTTCAGCAGTTCGACCAATTGGGAATTCGACCAAATGGGAGTAAGCCATCTGTCCAGTACAGATGTTAGTGGTTTACTGCATGTGCCCGGCGCGGTCCAGGAAGTGTGGTCGTAGGGGTGTCTAGACACACACACACACCCTTCTCCCCCCGTCTCACGATCACGAAACGAAAAACAATTCCCTCACTTTTTTAAAGTGACTTTAAAGCTAATACAGCCTACGTTCCTGTCGTTTTAACTCATTTTACACCCCTTCCCAAAAAAATTGTCCTGGATCCCCTGTATATTGAACAGACAGGTTGCACACCACCATTAATTACTCCATGGAATTCAATACAAGGGCTACGTTAGTACTAGTTTTAGGAAGTACTGTTCCTTTATAACTACCTAGCTAAATTATCAACACAGGTTGACCACGAAAATGGTTCAGTAGTCAGCTCTCTCTCTCTCTCTCTCTCTCTCTCTCTCTCTCTCTCTCTCTCTCTCTCTCTCTCTCTCTCTCTCTCCATCAACTGGCCTCCTCCTCTCTCTCTTCCTCTCTCCCTCCTTCTCTCTCCTCTCTCTCTCTCTCTCTCTCTCTCTCTCGCTCTCTTCTCCTCCTCTTCTCTTCTCTCTCTCTCGCTCTCTCTCTCTCTCACCAGAGAGCTGTGATAATCCCCATTAAAGATTGTGCCCCCTCACACCCACTCACCCACACACCCACCCCCACACACACACACACACACATACACTCCAGTTATCGTTTCTTCGGACCCTCAGTCTGAAGCTTTGTGTAATTTCAAAAAGTTTTCTTTTTTTCTCTTTTGATGTTAAAAGAAACCAAAGTTATTGATTACAAAAAAAAAAAAAAAAAAAAAAAAAAAAAAAAAAAAAAAAAACCCAACAACAACACACAAAAAACACACAAAAAAACACCACTGTTCGAAACGTCTGGGATGGACTGTAAGTTTTGAGTAAGTACGGTAATTACCGTACATCTTCGTCACTGGATCCCACGAGAGCGCTATTCCTCGCCGCGGCCCAGGATGGCAATATTCTCGTTGAGGGTTACCACCAAGGCGACGAATACAGCGCACATTGATAGTCCCTCGTATCTCCTGGGAGTTTTTTTTAAATTAGTAGATATAATATGTGAACTGGCGTTTCACACGCTGTAGTGGGAGGGGAAGGGCACAAACACATTGGATTGATATTGATAGATAGATAGATAGATAGATAGATAGATAGATAGATAGATAGATAGATAGATAGATAGATAGATAGATAGATAGATACATAGATAGATTGATAGATTGATAGATTGATTAGATAGATAGATAGATACATAGATACATAGATACATAGATTGATTGATTGATTAGATAGATAGATAGATAGATAGATAGATAGATAGATAGATAGATACATAGATTGATTGATTAGATAGATAGATAGATAGATAGATAGATACATACTAGATAGATAGATAGATAGATAGATAGATAGATAGATAGATAGATAGATAGATAGATAGACAGATAGATTGATTGATTGATTAGATAGATAGAAATAGATACGGATAAGATAGATAGATAGAATGATAGATAGATAGATAGATTATTGATTTGATTGCTAATTGAAAGATAGATATATCGATAGGTGTGTGTATATCAATTGTGTGTGTGTGTGTGTGTGTGTGTGTGTGTGTGTGCGTTGCTTGCGCGTGCGTGGGTGTGTGTGTATTTTTGTTGTGTTTTTTGTGTTGTTTTGTGTTTTTTTGGATGGGGTTTTGGGATCTGTTATTATGTTTTCTCTTATTTCTTTCTATTAGTATTCATTCCTGTTTACATATTTCCGTGCCTGTATCTAATTAAAGGAGCTGTCCTTAGTGTGCTGTCATTGCAGGGCTAGCTCTGGCACACACCAACGTCGCCAGATGGCGAATTTTTAAAACAATTGGCGATTTTATTTTAATTTGGCGAAATAATTGCACGAAATAATTGATATTTTAAAGTTTAAAGTTTAATAGAAATGTTCTCCTGACTCAGAGTTAGCTAGTGATGAAGCGCTCACTTGATCTTTTGTAGTAATCATAATACGAATAAATGTTATTATCCAGATTCGGGCATTTTCCTTTAATTCGGGTAAAAACCAACCTTCCCGGCTCCCCCCCCCCCCCCCCAAAAAAAAAAAACAACCCTGGGAGCCCGTACGCCTATGTAGACCGACCGCGCTTTAGACGAGCGCCTTACCACTAGGCTACGTCATGCAAAGACAAACAAAGCACATGTATTAAGAATCATCAAGTGTTTGACATCCAATAACTGCTGATTAAGTAATCAAAAGGCTCTAGTGTTGTAAAGCAAAACAAAATTCTACTTCACATTTATTTCTTTTGTTTCCTTTCCTGTTGTTCAACCCACAGTGAAGCAAATAAAACGCCTTTAACAAAACGTGCGTGTATACTTGCCTCGTGTAGTCGTATCGTCTCTGTTATCGACACGATCGTGAACTCGACTCCGCGCGAGTGGTGGCCGCGGGGCGTGGTTAGATGAAGTGGCCGTGGAGAGGTGGCCGTTGCATGTCGTCATCTTACACTCGTCACGTCACGCCTTTCGGCTGTCAGGCGGAGAGTGGCTTACAATTAAAGTCTGTCACGGGGATCCTATAATACCCGTAACTGAATGAAACACGATTGTCCAAACATCTCTCCTAACTGTATATCTATTAGATCTCTCTGTAACAGGCAGTTATACCCGCTGTGGCTCGTCTCTAGGTATGATCAGAGATACGACCTTATATAAAGTATATAGTATTATAGCACGTTTAGTTCACTAGAAAACACAACAAAACACAATACACTTTGGAATCTGTATTAACCTACGCTGACAAATGTACTGCCGCAGTAGTTAATTAATAACAACAATAATAACAACCCAGAACTGATCACTTAATTAGTTAATCTCTAGGTGTCTAGTTTACACAATATGCTAATCACTTCACCGTGACACAACACCCACGCGTGTGATAATTGAGAAACGCTTCCAGAGGAACGTAATTAATAAAGGAATTACCACTCTATTCCTAACTGGTTAATTTTTAATTAACCCTTAACTACTCATTCATACCTTGTAATACAGACTTAATACTGGTACCTATCACAATAAAGACAATAACCTACAGTTTACCTAGGTCCTCTAGGATGACTGATTAAGCTTTTTTTATAATTATTTAGGACAGTGAGCCTACAGATTACTGGCGTCAGATGACCGGCAGCACCCGTCTAAATAATTGGGTATAATACAGTATTTAAAATATTTAAAGTCACATCAATCACATCAAGGTTATACAACAGAGCAGAAATGATATTTACCAAGTCCTAACGGACTAACGTTCCCTGGGAGCCTTCCTATGTTTCTCCTCGATATCTCTAAAACCCTAGCTATTTATTCAAAACTCTCAGAGACAGCGAATATCGCCTGGGGGCACAACGCGGTACCTCACCTATCATCTGATATTTCCACCTCTCACAGAGTCGGTATATTTTTCTCTGATCGTCAGACTGGCTGTCGCCATTCGCCAAATCACGGTTGTAAAAACTGCACTCGCAGAGGTATTACGTAACTACTTGCCACATGGCCTCCACAGCTGGACTAAGTGCATATTGGAATGCACGATCGCGCGAAGGTATTACGTAACAAATTGCCCATCTGGGCTAAGTGCATTTGGAACTGCACACGGTCCTCTAAAACAATTAATATCGCCACAGGCGAAAAGAAATTAACAGCATGTACCGTCACAAAGTCAGAATTCAAAGAAACATTGCATTGCTTTCTTGGAAGGAAGGAAGGAAATATTATATTTACCGACGCACTCAACACATTTTATTAACGGTTATATGGAAGTAAGCAAATGTTTTGTTTAACAACACACTCAACACATTTTATTTACGGTTATATGGCGTCGGACATATGGTTAAGGACCACACGGATATTGAGGGAGGAAACCCGCTGTCGCTACTTCATTGGCTACTCCTTTCGATATACATCAAGGGATCTTTCATATGCACCATCCCACAGACAGAATAGCACATTCTGCGACATTTGATATACCAGTCGTGGTACACTGGCTGGAACGAGAAATATTCCAATGGACCCAGTGACAGGGATCGATCCCAGACCGACCACGCATCAAGTGAGCGCTTTACCGATGAGCTACGCCCCAGTGGTAAAGCGTTTGTTAAAGTGTGTTTTGTTTAACGACACCACTAGAGCACGTTGATTTATTAATTATCTATTGGATGTCAAACATTTGATAATTTTGACATAGTCTTAGAGAAGGAACCCGCTATATTTTTTCCCATTAGTAACAAGGGATTTTTTATATGCACCATCCCATAGACAGGATAGCACATACCACGGCCTTTGATATACCAATCATGGTGCGTCCCACCGACGGGGATCGATCCTAGACCAACCGCGCATTAACTACGTCCCGCCCCGGTTAAAAAACATTGCATTGCTATCTTGGAAGACATGGGGAGTGACGTAGGCCAGTGGTAAAGCGCTCACCTGGTGGGTTCGATCCCCGTCGGTGGTCGCAGTGGGTTATTTTTCTCCTTGTAGCCAGCGGTTTCCAGCTGGTGTAACAATAGCTGACATGTCCTCTAGCAGCGGTCTACTTCGGTCACAGCTAGAGATAGATCTGTGTAATAAAAGCGGAATTGTAGACAGCCAAATGGTCGCCAGCTACTGTGCCAAAAAAAATACACATTTGTTTTCCAAAATCTGACGCCACTGATCTTTTGTTTGATTATTGTCGAGTCGAATCATGACCGTAGTTACACCACTACTCATAACATTAAACGACTGCCAGAGGCCACTGGTGTCAATGTAAGAAAGGCCGCGGTATGGCGGTATGTTCTATTCTGTCTTTGAAGTGTGAATGTAAAAGGGTCCTTTACTGCCAGTCGAAGAGAGTAGACCATGGGGTGCTGGTAACGGGTTTCCTCTCTCTCATTATCTGTGTGGTACTTAACTATGTGTCCGACGCCTTATAACGGTAAAATGGCGTAAATAAAAACCATCTTACAAACACTTTGTGCATTTTGAAGTTTAGATGACTAACTTCTTGATACTTTCATATCCTACCGTGCCGGTTGTTTCTTTTCTATATTATAGTCTCAAGCCTTGTGAAGCTTGTTTTGGACGTCAGTAAAGAATTTTTTTAGACCTATAATACACCGACAGACAAGCGGACAACGGACAGGAAGGCAAACAGGCAGACAGGAAGGAAGTCATCATGCAGAGAGAGAGAGAGAGAGAGAAGAAGAGATAGAGAGAGAGAGAGAGAAGAGAAGAGAGAGAGAGAGAGAGAGAGAGAGAGAGAGAGAGAGAGGGGGGGGGGGGAGTGGGGGGGGGCGGGGGGAGGGGAGGGAGTGAAGGGAGGGATCAGACAGACAGACCCAGACAGAGATAGAGAGAGGGATATGATCTAGAGATTGAGATAGAGATATAGATAGAGCGAGAGATAGATACGAATAGAGGGGGAGGGGTGGAGGTAGAGGAGAGACAGACAGACCACAGATAGAGATAGAGAGAAGATAGAGAGAGAGAGAGCGAGATCAGGAGAGCGAGAGGATAGAGACGAGATATATAGAGTTAGGAGAGAGAGGGGCGGGGAGGGCGAGGGGAGGGGGAAGAAGAGACAGACAGACAGAACAGAGAGAGAGAGTAGAGAGAAGAGAGAGAGAGAGAGATAGAGACGAGAGAGAGAGGAGAGAGACAGAAAGCAGACATTTTTTGTTTTCATAGCTTCAGAGTGTTATTAAAAAGAGAAATGTTTTATTTAACGAGAATACGGCGACTAGCGAGGAACATCATGGTTTAGAGAGACACAGTGGAGCGATAAGAGCAGAAGGCACTTTTATCCCGAGTAGAGAGCAAGGGCTCTTTTAGAGAGATTTGTTGCGCTTTATCACAGACAGGAATAGCACAAACCAGTGGGCCTTTGTTGAAACCAGGTGATATGGATCACTGGTCGGTGCAGAGTGGTTTATGAGACCTACCCATTGAGCCTTTGGCGGAGCCACTCACTCACAGTTTGGAGTCCGGTATCCTGGATTAATTTCAAAAATACACGCCAAACATTTTTTGTCATTTACACTCGACTGAGATCCGAACCCAGTACGAACCTGACTTCTAAACGTATAAGGGCCTATTAAAATTACTGAAAAGCAACTAACCCACTACGGGTACGTGGAAGTTTCCCCTACTGGATGACGACGGTATCTACCATCTACGCTATAGGACGACTGACTACGCTACCTATGTTACCCTTTTACGCCACCGAGGC